>NW_022163385.1:0-3112 GCF_008728515.1 Papio anubis | reverse complement strand
GTAACTGTCTCATATGGTGGTTGTGAGGATTACATGGGATTGCTAGTATGGAACCTGGTGAAGCACTCCATAAAGGTTCAAACAGCGGTATTAATAACAGTAACAACAACAGCGATGTTATCTGATCTCTCTGGGCCTCTGTTAGCCAGCTGTAAGTTCGATCTCTTTCCCTGTCCCTTCCAACTTTACTGAGTTCTTTTAAAAACCAGGCCACGGGCTTGGAAATGCCTTGATCTTTACTGACTGAGTTGTACATTGAGCCTAGCCCTAGCCCTTTAAGGGGCACTGCCCGGGCTCCCCAGATCAAAACTTCTCACTCTTCACCATCCAGTCCTCGAGCCGCAGTGAAGCAGTCCTCCAGCGGCAGTTACGGCAGACCAGAAAGGAGCGGGCGCTGCTGAACGCACACGTGACACGGGTGAGGCTTTGCAGAGGGACGGATGTGGAGGGAAGATGATCCCAGCTGACCAGGAGCAGGTGAGGACCAGTGATAGCCCTTCCTCACTTCTGTGGCCATTCTTGCAGGTGACAGAGTCACTTAAACAAGTCCAGCTAGAGAGAGATGAATATGCTCAACATATAAAAGGAGAGAGGGCCCAGTGGCAGGAGAGGATTCGGAAAATGTCGATGGAGGTGAGACCTGACCCTTCAGCCCCCATCTTAGATAGGTCACTGGATCTTTCTGGGCATCTGTAAAATGGGAAGAGTATAGCTAGAGGTGGTCATGGGACTGGGCTTTGTGGAGGTGGGGGCAGAGAGGGAGATGGTAGCCTGTCCAGCCACCAGCCCCTCTCTCCAGGGCCCTTTCCCCCTGTGCTTTGGGCAGGCTCACGCATTGAAGGAGGAGAAGAAGCGTGACATACATCGGATGCAGGAGCTGGAGAGGAGCTTCTCCGAACTCAAACATCAGATAGGTAAGATGGGGCTGGTGTGACCTGGGAGCAGGACTGACATCAGAGGGCTGTGGGGTGGCTTAGAGTGCCCCAGGGAGGTGGGTGGATGGAAAGGCTTTGAGGCAGAGGGAAAGAGGTCTGTGCCAGCAGCTGGCAAGTCTTGTCATCTCCATGAGCCTCAGGGTCCCCGTCAGCTAAGAGCGAGGAGTGCCCATTGTCAGCCACCCACAGTGCTCTCTAGCTGACATGGCTTGGAAATTGGCTACCATCGGGTGCGAGGAATCATTAGCAGTGAGGACAAGTTTGGGAAGCCTGAGAGGAGCTGCATCAAAAGGAGGGCTTTTTCTTTGAGGGGGCATGGTGGGTGGGGAATCCAGAGGTCCTTATTGTCTGCTTCATTTCTCAGCTGAGCCCCCGTCCCCGGTGGATCCAGCAGGGACATCTGAGGTGGAACAGCTACAAGATGAGGCCAAACACCTGAGGAAGGAGGTGGAAAGTCTGGAGGGAAAGCTCCAATTCCAGATGGAAAACAATCAGGCCTTGAGTCTCCTGAGCAAGGAACAAAAGGAGAGGCTCCAGGAGCAGGAGGAGAGGCTCCGAGAGCAGCAGGAGAGGCTTCAAAAGCAGGAGGAGAGGAGGTTGCGGGAGGAGGAGAGACTATGTGAGCAAAAGGAGAGGCTTCGGGAGAAGCAGAAGAGGCTGGGGGAGCAGGGTGAGAGGCTACGGAAGCAGGAGGAGAGGCTGCGAAAGGAGGAGGAGAGGCTACAAAAGCAGGAAGAGAGGCTGTGGGAGAAGGAGGAGAGGCTACGAAAACAGGAGAAGAAGCTGCAAATGCAGGAGGAGAGGCTCGCGCTCTCCCAGAACCACAAGTTCAACAAGCAGCTGGCCGAGCCACAGTGCAGCTTTGAAGATCTGGTGTGTTGCCCCACCTGGGGAGCTTGCCCTCATCCCTCGCCCTCCAGGTCTTTGTTTCCCCACCTGTAAAATGAGGCAGTGTAGCCCTCACATGACATGGTACTTCTAAAGGCATCTGTGAGCCAGAGCTCATCAGGCTCTGCTCTGATGGCTGTAGGGGAGAGGGGATGATTTTTCTAACCTACTTCCACCCTTTCCGGTGACATGGGAGGCAGACACCAAGTTCTGGGGTCTCCAGCTGCAGTGGATGGCCACTGATTGCTTCTCTCTGTCCAGAACAACAAGAACAAAAGCGCACTGCAGTTGGAGCAGCAAGTAAAGGAGCTGCAGGAGAAGCTGAGCAAGGTGAGGGAGATGGTAACCTCTGCCCCATCCAAGAAGGGCTGGGAGGCAGGCACCAGCCTCTGGGGAGGGGAGGTGCCAGGCCAAAGGCAGCTCCAGCTGGGGGGCAGGTGACCCTAGCACCTTCCAGGGCAGCTCCATGACTGTTTCTTGCTTCCTACCCTCTGACTTTTAGAGGTGGGGTAGCCCTGGGCTCCTCCCAGGTCTGGACATCATCTTCCCAGCTAGAGGCATGGATTCCCCCAATCATAGGGGTAGAAACAGTGGTATAAGAGGGTCCTTATGCCAGGCACAGTGGCTCCTGCCTGTAATCCCAGCACTTTGGGATGCTGAGGCAGGAGAATCACTTGAAGTCAGGAGTTTGAGACCAGCCTGACCAACATGGCGAAACCTCATCTCTACTAAAATTATAACAACAAAAAAATTAGCCCGGCATGGTGGCACATGCCTGTAATCCCAGCTACTCAGGAGACTGAGGCAGGAGAATCTCTTGAGCCTGGGAGGTGGAGGTTGCAGTGAGCTGAGATTGCACCACTGCACTCCAGTATGGGCCACATGGTGACACTGTCTCAAAACAAAAGAAAAAAGCCTCCTTAGATTCAAACTGGATTCCGGCCTCGGTTCCACTGGTCACCATTCAACTACTTTTCATCTCTAAGTCTCTGTTTCTTTAGCTTCAAAAGGAAGTTAGCATTTTTCTTATGGAGGTGCTGGGGATTAAATGAGAGAACACATGGAAAGCATTAGGCGTGTAGCACACTTAGCAGATGGTGGTTGGCTCCTTCTGCTTTTCCACCAGTCCGTGGTCTACAGTTTAAATGGTGGGAAGAAGGACAGGAGATTTGAGGCTGGGGAAGGAGGCATGGGGTTCTAGGCAAGAGGGGAAGTCTCTTAGGCCTGGAGCAAGGGGCCAGGGTCCCAGGCAGGTGACAGAGCCCCACCGTGCCCTCGCTACCCTATTA
>NW_022163384.1:0-3113 GCF_008728515.1 Papio anubis | reverse complement strand
TCGCTAATTCTTACAATATTTCAAACTTTTTCATTATTACTCTATCTGCTGTGGTGATCTGTGATCAGTGGTCTTTGATGTTACTACTGCAGTTGTTTTGGGCATCATACACTGTACCCAAATAAGATGGTGATTTAATCAACAAATGTGTGTGTTCTGACTGCCTCTCTGACCAACGCCCTCTTGAGTCTCCCTATTTCCTGAGACAGAACAATATTGAAATTAGGTCAATTAATGCCCTCTAAGTGTTAAAGTGAAAGGAAGGATCCTACGTATCTCACTTAATGTCAAAAGCTGGAAATGATTAAGCATCATGAGGAAGACATGTAGAAAACTGGGATGAACAAAAGCAAAGTTGCTTGTACCCATTAGCCAAGTCTCTTGAGAACGAGGCTCACTCTGTGGCCCAGGCTAGAGTGCAGTGGCACGATCTCAGCTCACTGCAACTTCCACTCCTGGGTTCCAGTGATTCTCCTGCCTCAGCCTCTCAAGTTGCTGGAATTACAGGCATGCACTACCACGCCTGGCTAATTTTTGTATTTTTAGTAGAGACAGCGTTTCACCATGATGGCCAGGCTGGTCTCGAACTCCTGACCTCAGATGATCTGCCTGTCTTGGCCTCCCAAAGTGCTAGGATTAGAGGCGTGAGCCACTGTGTCTGGCAGGAAAAGTTCTTGAAGGAAATTAAAAGTGCTGCTGCAGTGAACACATGAATGAAAAGAAAGCAAAACAGCCATATTGCTGATATAGAGAAAGTTTGAGTGGTCTGGATAGAAGATCAAACCAGTCACACATTCCCTTAAGCCAAAGCCTAATCCAGAGGAAGGCCCTAACTCTCCTGAATTCTATGAAGGCCAAGAGGGGTGAGAAAGCTATGGAAGAAAAGTTGGGGCCGGGCGTGGTGGCTCATGCCTGTCATCCCAGCACTTTAGGAGGATGAGATGGGTGGATCACCTGAGGTCAGGAGTTCAAAACCAGCCTGGCCAACATGGTAAAACCCCATCTCTACTGAAAATACAAAAATTAGCCAGGCATGGTGGCCTGTGCCTGTAATCCCAGCTACTCGGGAAGCTGAGACAGGAGAATTGCTTGAACCTGGGAGGCAGAGGTTACAGAGAGCTGAGAATGTGCCACTGCACTCCAGCCTGGGCGACAGAGTGAGACTGTCTCACAGAAAAAAAAAAAAAAAAAAAATTACTGGTCATTAACAATGCACCTGGTCACCTAAGAGGTCTGATGGAGATGTACAAGAAGATGAACGTTGTTTTCATGCCTGATAACACAACATTCATTCTGCAGCCCGTGGATCAATAACTAATTTCTACTTCAAGTCTTATTATTTGAAGAAATGCATTTTAGGCTGGGTACGGTGGCTCACGCCTATAATCTCAGCACTTTGGGAGGCCGAGATGGGTGGATCACTTGAGGTCAGAAGTTTGATGCCAACATGGGGAAACCCTGTATCTACTAGAAATACAAAAAAATTAGCCGGTGTGGTGGCATGTGCCTGTAATCCCAGCTACTTGGGAGGCTGAGGCAGGAGAATTGCTTAAACCCAGGAGGCAGAGGTTGCAGTGAGCCGAGATCATGCCACTGTACTCTAGCCTGGGCAACAGAACGAGACTGTCTCAAAAATAATAATAATAAGAAGAAGAATGTATTTTGGCCAGGTGCAGTGGCTCACGCCTGCAATCCTAACACTTTAGGAGGCTAAAATGGGTGGATCACCTCAGGTCAGGAGTTTGAGACCAGACTGGCCAACATAGTGAAACCCCATCTCTACTAAAAACACAAAAATTAGCCAGGTGTGGTGGCAGGCTCCTGTAATCCCAGCTACTGGGGAGGCTGAGGCAGGAGAATCACTGGAAACTGGGGGGTAAAACTTGCAGTGAGCCAAGATCGTGCCCCTTCACTCTAGCCTGGGTGAAAGAGCAAAACTCCGTCTCAAAAAAAAAAGAAATACATTTTGCGGATCACGAGATCAGGAGCTCAAGACCATCCTGGCTAACACAGTGAAACCCCGTCTCTACTAAAAATACAAAAATTAGCTGGGCATGGTGGCAGGCGCCTGTAGTCCCAGCTACTCGGGAGGCTGAGGCAGGAGAATGGGGTGAACCCGGGAGGTGGAGCTTGCAGTGAGCCGAGATTGCACCACTGCACTCCAGCCTGGGCGACAGAGTGAGACTCCGTCTCAAAAAAAAAAAAAAAAAAGAAAGAAATACATTTTGTAAGGCTATGGCTACCATAGCTAGTGGTTCCTTTGATAGATCTGGGCGAAGCCATTGAAATCTTCTGGAAAGGATTCACCATTCTAGATGCCATTAAAAGCATTTGTAATTCATGGGAGAAGGTCAAAAGATGAACATGAACAGAGGTTTCACACTAGTGGATTGCAACCCTCATGGATGATTCTGAGATGTTCAAGACTTCAGTGGAGGAAGGAACTGTAGGTGTGGTTGAAAGAGCAAGAGAACTAGAATTAGAAGTTCAGGCCAGGCGCAGTGGCTCACACCTATAATTCCAGCACTTTGGGAGGCCGAGGAGGGTGGATCACCTGAGCTCAGGAGTTCAAGACCAGCCTGGCCAACATGGTGAAACCTTGTCTCTACTAAAAATACAAAAATTAGCCGGGCATGGTGGCGCGTGCCTGTAATCCCAGCTACTCTGGAGGCTGAGGCAGGAGAATTGCTGCGGGAGGCGGAGGTTACAGTGAGCCAAGATCGTGCCACTGCACTCCAGCCTGGGCAACAGAGCGAGACTCTGCCTCAAAAAAAAAAAAGTTCAGCCCAAAGATGGGAGTGAATTGCTCAATCCCATGAGCAAACCTGAATGAATGAGCAGTTGCTTCTTATGATTGAGCAAAAAAAATGGCTTCTTCAAATGTGATGTATTCCTGGTGAAGATGCTGTGGATATTATTGAAATAACAGCAAAATATTTAGAATACTATATAAAATCCTAGTTGATAAAGTAGCAGCAGGATTTGCGAAGACTGACTCTAATTTTGAAAAAAGTTCTGCTGTGTGTAAAATGCTATCAAACAGCATCACATGCCACAGTGAAGTTGGAAGTCAATTTGATGCCGTAAACTTCACTGTTGTCGTATCTTTTTTT
>NW_022163383.1:0-3113 GCF_008728515.1 Papio anubis | reverse complement strand
AAATTGAATCCTTAGATTGTTTTGAACAACACTGTCCTTTTTATTATGTCAATTTTTCTATTCCATGAGCTGAATTTTATCAAATGATTTTTCTGCATCTATTGAGATAATCATATTTTTTTCTTTATTCTGTTTATGTGATATATCATATTATTGTGTATGTTGAACTCTCCTTGAGTCCATGGTACAAATCTTACCTGATCATGGTGTATTATCCTCTGATGTGCCGTTTGATTTGGTTTGCTAGTCGTTTGTTTAGGATTTTTGTGTTTCTGTTGATCAGGGATATGGGCCTGTAGTTTTCTTTTTTGTTGTGTCCTCATCCAGGTTTGGTATCTAGGATAATGCTGGCTTTGTTAAATAAGTTAGGGAGAATTCCCTCCTCTTTTATTTTTGAAAATAGTTTCAGGAGGCTTGTTATTAATTCTTAGTTGTATTTTTGATATAATTTGTGAATTCATCTGGTCTTGGGTTTTTCTTTGTTATGAAACTTTTTATTGCTGTTTCAACTCACTAGTCATTACCGTTTTTTTCATGTTTTCTATTTATTCTTCATCTAATCTTAGTAAGTTGTATGGTTCCAGGAATGGATCCATTTCTTCTAGATTTTCCAGTTGTATAATTGTTAATAATAGTTTCATAATCTTTTGCATTTCTGAAGTATCAGTTGTAATGTCTCCTTTTTCATTTAGGATTTTATTTGGATCTTCTTTTCTTGCTAAGTCTGGTGAGTGCTTTATCAGTTTGTTTAATGTTCTTGAAAAACCAGCTTTTTATTTTATTGATCTTTTGTCTTGAATTTACTTTACATTTTATATAGTTATGCTCAGATTATTATTTCTTTTCTTTTGGTAATTTTGTGATAAGTTTGCTCTTGCTTTTCTAGTCTCTTGAGACATTTTGTTAGATTGTTAATTTGTAAACTTCCCCTTTTCATGTAAGCATTTATTGCTATAAATGTCCCTCTTAGCACTGTTTTTGCTTTATCTTACATATTTTTGTATGTTGTGTTTTCATTGTCATTTGTTTCAAAGAACTTTTTTATTTTCATCTCAGTTTGTTCATTGTCACAATGGTCATTCAGGAACATGTTGTTTATATATATACACACACACACACACATATATATAAAAATATATACCTATATATAAAATATATACCTATATATAAAACTATATATAAAATATATACCTATATATAAAACCATATATAATATATAACCATATATATAAAACCATATATATATATTTATTTTCCAAAGTTTTTACCAGTATTAATTTTTAGTTTTATTTTATTATAGGCTGAGATGATAGTTGATTCAGTTTTAATTTTAAAAATCCTCTTAGAGTTGTTTGGTGACCAAACATATGGGCTATAATATGGACTAGCATATGTATGAATGCATGCGGTTTTTAGATAGAATGTTTCATAACGTTTCTTAGATCCATTTGATCTAAAGTCAGTTTATATCCATTTTTTTTAATTAATTTACTGACTCTATGATTTGTGTAAGGCTGAAAATGGGATGGTGAAATCCCCCACTAGTTGATTTCAGTATCATTACGTAATGACTACTTTTTTGCTATTCTTAGGTTAAAATCTATATATCCAATGCAAGGATAGCTACTCCTGCTCACTTTTGGTTTCCATTTTCATGCAATATCTTCTTCCATCCCTTTCTTTCACTCTATATGTATTTTCACTGGTAAAGTGACTTTGTTTTTTGTAAGGAGCATATAGTTGTAGGGTTTTTTAAAATCCATTTTGTTGTTCCATATCTTTTAAGTACATAATTTAACTTGTTTACATTCAACATTATTATTGATATGTAAGACTTTGTTTCTGTTATGTTATTAATTATCTTGTTTGTTTTGTATATTCTTTATTCCTGTCATTTTTTTTTCTAATGTTTCATGATTATGGTTTGTTGTATTCCTGTAGTGGTATCACTTGAGTAGCTTCTATCTCTCATTTGTGTGACTGCTTTCAAAGTGTCATTTGTACACTTGCTTTCATGAGGATAAATGTCATCTTTTTGCTGCTAGGTTTAGGACTCTTTTGAACATTTCTTTTAGGGCCAGTCTAGTGGTAATGAATTCCCTCAACATTTCGTCATCTGGGAATCATTTTATTTTTCCTTCATTTATGAAGAAGAATTTTGCTGGATGTAGTATAATTGGGGATAGTTCTTTTATTTTAGGACTTTGAATATATTATTCCATTTTCTTATGGACTGTGAGGTTTCTGCTGTGAAATTTGCTGTTAGACTGATGAGATTTCTTTTATAGGTAATTAGGCACCTTTCTTTTGTTGATTTTAGGATGCGTTCTTTATCTTTGACTTTACACAGTCTTATTATAATGTGCTCTGCAGAAGACATTTTTGCTTTGTATCTACCTGGGGGTCATTGAGCCTTCTGTATGTGAATGTCTAAATCTCACCTCTTGCTAGACTTGGGAAGTTCTCATCTATTATTTCACTGATTAGGTTGTCTAATCACTCCTTTGTTTCCACTTCCTTGAGGACACCAATAATTGATAAATTTGGTCACTTTATGTTATCTCAAATGTCAAAAAGATTTTGCTCTCCCTTCCCTTCCCTTCCCTTCCCTTCCCTTCCCTTCCCTTCCCTTCCCGTTTTCATTTCTTTTCATTTCTTTTCTTTTCTTTTTATGGAGTTTCACTCTTGTTGCCCAGGCTGGAATGCAATGGTGAAATCTTGTCTCACTGAAACCTTCGCCTCCCAGATTTCCTGCCTCAGCTTCTTTAGTAGCTGGGAGTACAGGCACCTGCCACCATAACTGGCTACTTCTTGTATTTTCAGTAGAGATGGGGTTTCACCATGTTGGCCAGGCTGGTCTCGAACTCCTGAGCTCAGGTGATCTGCCCGCCTCGGCCTCCCAAAGTGCTGGGATTACAGATATGAGCCATTGCGCCAGGCCTCTTTATTTTTATCTGACTGAATTATTTCAGTCAGAACCTTCTTCAAGTTCTGAGATTTGTTTTTCTATCGAATCCAGTTTATTATTGAAGCTTTTAAGCCTCTTCTCGTTTAGAAAAAAAAGAGTACAATTCACTGCCAGTACTCATTAAATTTTACATAAACATACTCTT
>NW_022163382.1:0-3114 GCF_008728515.1 Papio anubis | reverse complement strand
AGCTAACCATACTCTTAGGAGCTGCACTCCTTGATATTTATTCAATTGAATTAAAAAAAACTTACTTGTCCACACAGAAAATTGCATGCAAATAATTGCGACATCTTTATTCATCATCACCAAAAACTAGAAACGACCAAGATATTCTTTCATAGGTGAATAGATAAAGAAACAGTGATGTAGCCATACCATGGAACATTAGTCACTAGTAAAAAGAAATGAGGTATGAAACCATGGAAAGATATGTGGGAATCAAGTGCATATTGATAAGTGAAAGCATCTAGTGTGAAAAAGCTGCATGATATATAATGGTAACAATGGGACATTTTGGAAAAGGCAAAACCATAGAGATGATAAAAAGATTGGTGATTTTTAGGGGTTCCAGAAAGGGATGGAAGAAGGGATGAATAGCTGAAGCACAGATTTTTAAAAGTGATTAAACTATTCTGTTTTGGATACATGTCATTATACATTTATCAATATCCATAGAACAAACAAAGAGTAAAACTTAGTGTACAATATTTACTAACAATGTATCAGTATAGGTTTATTGATTGTAACAATAGTGTAATAGTTCATTTTCATGCTACTGATAAAGGCATACCTGAGACTGGGCAATTTAAAAAAGAAAGAAGTTTAATGGACTTACAGATCCATGTGACCGGGGAGGTCTCACAATCAAGGCAGCAGGTGAAAAGCACATCTCACGTGGTGGCAGACAAGAGAAGAGAGCTTGTGCAGGGAAACTCCCCTTTCTGAAACCATCAGGTCTTGTGAGTCTTATTCACTATCACCTGAACAGCATGGGAAAGACCTGTTCCCATGATTCAGTTACCTCCCACTGGGTCCCTCCCACAACATGTGGGAATTTAAGATGAGATTTAGGTGTCGACACAGCCAAACCATATCAAATAGTGTTACACAGATGTCAAATGTTAGTGATGTGGAAACAGTGAGGGGCTGGGAGCAGGGGTGGAGTGGATATGTGGAACTCTGCTATTATCTGTTAAACTAGTCCATATATCAAAAACTATACTAAATTTAAACATATTAATTATTTTTAGGACAGTCTACATACTTTATGATTCCAGGTATGAGACATTCCAGAAAAGGCAAAACTATAGCACTGGTAAAAAGGTCAGTGGTTGTCAGGGTTTGGGGAGTGGGGGAAGTTGAGCACGTGAAGAACAGGTGATTTGGGGGGCAAATAGTGGGACTATTCTGTATGATACTAAAATGGTGCATACATTACACTATGAACTTTACTCATAGAACTTTACAGCACACAAAAAAATAAAATTTAATGTGTGCAATGAAAAAATAATGAGTTAGAAGGTGCTGAGATGCCAAGATGGAAGGAAGAATGTGACAAAAGAATCTCTCTGTATTACAAATGTCTGAAACAACCTCTCTAAAGGGTACGAGGGGAAAGTGCTGATGTAAATAACTTTGGGAATTAGTCTACAAAACTAAAAGCAAATTAAACATTGTACTGTAGTTAAGTTGTTTCCCACAGGGGTACTGGTTAACGATTCTGATACTATCATACATCTATACTGTGACTGAGCAATTAAGTAAATGCTTGGTGGATGATGATAGCCAGATTTCTCAATGCTGGAGTGAGAATTTAAAGATAAGTAAAGGAGGGAGACTGGAATGATCAACGTGCTAATGCGTTAGAGTTCGAGATATCAGTACAAACTCGTACCTTATTTTAGGTCCCCTCTTGTTGACGTCTATATTTCAGTTTTTTACCTATCTACTCTATGCGCATTTATGGCACACCTGGCTAAATCTTTTCTCTCTAATTAAAGTTTTGCCCAGTCATAGAGATTGTGCAGTTACTAGTTGGGAGCCTGGCTCTTGGTTGTATCACACTCCCTGGTGTAAACATCCCAGTAATCTTGCTAATTAATACAGCCTCTGTGCTTCACTTTTCTCCTCTGTAAAATGTCAGTAATAATTGTTTTAAGATAATAGAGTTATTTCAAAGCTCAAGACAAGTAAAAGGCTTACCCTCTTACATGTGGCAAAAGTTTAATACATGCTAACTATTATTTTTCTGCTACTGAATTTAAGTTTCTCATCTTCACCAATGACAGCCCTGACACTATCCACTCTGGAGCCAACTCTTGAATTTCGGGTTGACTTTGCTCTGCTCTCTTTCTGAAATCCTAGCCTCTGATATACATCCTCCCTCACATTCTCAGCTCTTATTCACTTATTCCCAGCTATTTCCTCCACCACAGCAGAACCTCAGGTCCCTTGATCTTTCTTTCTCTCTGAGCTCTCTGCCTTCTCTGAGCTTTTCTTCTGTTGCAAACACAAGTACTCCGTGAAGTCCATGTTCTCCCCTTCTTTCCGAGCACAGAGAGAGATGGCATTTCCTGATCTCCCTTGTTGTTAGAGGGAAGCAATGCGATAGAAGTGGAAGTGATATGAGCCACTTCAGCCTGGCCTACACACATTCCCACACATGCTTCTTCATGATCTTTTCCTATCCTCTAACCAGATGGGAAATACTTAGATGACTTCAGGCATCATGTGGTGAAGGCAGCAGAGCCCACGCCAAACCAGTCACTGAATGATTCTGTGGAGTAGAACCCTTCTCAATACTCCAACTCCTCCGCCCCTGCCTGCTGGGACCATTTACAAGTGTTACATGAGCAAGAAATGAACTTTTCTGGTGTTCCAGCCATTGCACATTTCCAGGCAGATTTGCTAAAGGAGAAAGTGTTATCTTAATTAAGAAAACTGCCTTACCACAGACTCCAGGACTTGAACTACGTGGATTCAAAAGGCATTTTCAATCAAGACCCTTCTATTCAAGGGGGAGCAGATCAGCTGCAGTGCACAGCTTACAGAATGGTGGCTGAGCTGACTTACTTCCTAAATTAAATTAAAAAAACAGTAAGATACCACTTAAATTAATACAACAATAAGATACCACTACATACCTATTAGAATGTCCCAAATTCAGAGCACTGACTACTGACTACCAACAAGGAGGTAGAGCTACTGGAAACTGATTTACTGCTGATGGGAATGCAAAATGATAGAGCCACTTTGGAAGGCAGGATGGTGGTTTCTGACAAAGCTAACCATACTCTTAGG
>NW_022163381.1:0-3114 GCF_008728515.1 Papio anubis | reverse complement strand
CTTTGTCTTTTCCTCAATTTCATATATTAACATATATTCTGAGAACAGTAAAACAATTTGAAATAAAAATGTCTCCAGATGTCTTAAAATAAAAGGAAGATGGGCAGCTTTATGTAGTGCACTTCCCACAAATGGGCTGGTTTCCCTCAAGAGGCAGGAGTTCTAGCCTACTTGGGATACATACGGGAGGAAAAATAAGAAAAAGAAAAGAGATTTAAAGATAAATAAATGAAAATAACACTTCTCCCTGATTATAAAGGAAATCACATTCTTTTTGTAAGAATTTGGATGACAAATATTAAGAAAAATCTTTAATTTGCCACTCAAAACATTCTGGTGTGTTGTTTTTTATACTTTTTATACATGTAAATATTTTCAAAAGTAGAATCATATTAGATAGTCTTTTGCCACTTACTATATTTTGGGCATACTTCTGTGACACGAAATATATCCTAGCATCATCATTTTTAATAGCTGGATGTATATTAAGTTTATCATTGCCGCCGCAGAGGTGAATTTTCTTATATATACATTTTAATGGAGTCGAGCAAGCATTTTTGGACTGAATTCATAGAAGTAGAATTTCTGGAGGGTAATAATTTTGAGGGTCTTTAATAGAAATTTTCAAATTATCTTCCAGGAAAAGTGTCTCAGTTTATACTCCCACCAACAGGAACAGAGCTCCAGGTTCCCCATTCCATTTGTCATCTTTGCGCCTTTATACAGAAAATGTCATTGTTTTCATGACATTTCCTTGATTTCTAATGCTTTTGAATCTTTGTTATATACCTGTTGGCCATTTTTATTTTTGTGAGAAGTGACTGTTTCTCCATTGCCCATTTTCTGTTGAAAATCATTTGTTTTTGTTTCTGTTTTTCTGAGTAATTTAAAATATTTCTTTACAGACTAAAGGTACAATCCTTTTATTTGTCATTGAGGTTACTAAAACTTTCTCCCAGTATGTAATTTGTTATTTCTTTCTATTTTTCTTTTCCTTCTTCCTTCCCTTCCCTTTCCTTTCCTTTTTTTTCCTTTCCTTTCTTTTCCTTTTCTTCTTTTCTTTTATCTTTTGTTTCCTTCTTTCCTTCCTTTTTTGTTTTCTTCCTTTCTTTCCTTTTTCTTCCTTCCTTCTTCCTTTCCTTTCCTTTCTTTTCCTTTTCTGTTTCCCCCTTCTTCCTTCCTTCCTCCCTCCCTCCTTCCATTCCTTCCCTCCCTACCTCCCTCCCTCCCTTCCTTCTTTCTTTCTTCCTCCAAACTCCAAAGTCACATTTCACTTAATTTTTATCCTGCCAAATTTGAAAGCATTTTAACTTAGTGATTTTAGTGTAAACAGGAGCAGGAGAGAATGTAATTATCTAGGTCTCGCTCTGTCACCCAGGCTGGAGTGCAGTGCCATAATCATAGCTACTAGAGCCTCGAACTCCTGGGAAGAAGCAATTTTCCCACCTGAGCCTGCCAAGTAGCTAGCATGACAGGTCTGTGCCGCAACGCCCAGCTGTTTTTAAAATTTTTTTTGTAGAGATGAGAATTCCCTATGCTTCCCAGGCTTGTCTTGAACTCTTGACTTCGAGTAATCCTCCCACCTTGGCTTGTCAGAGTGCTGGGATTACAGGTATGAACTACTGCTCCCGGCCAAGAATTTAGTTTTGTTTGCCACTAGTGTTCTTGATATCTTCTCATATTTGAGGTTTTGGTGCTAGTGCTGAAGTATTACACTCACCATCCAAGGTTTACAGGACTTTTGTTTTAATATGGAATAGATGGAACTGTTCCGCATCTTTTTAGTTCTGCATCTTTGCAGGTATACATAATGTGCCTACCAGGACTCTGCTTTATATCCATTGAAAGCAAGAAGTAATACAGTAAAACTTTGCCTGGCTAGAGGCTTTGAAGGAATGGAGCGTTCTGGTTGAATTCTATTAACTTGGAAGTATGAAGGTGAAAAAATTTCAGAACTTAATTTTCCTTTGGATGCAATTTGAAAATATAGCCAATGATTCCACTTTTCTTCTCTAGTAAGTTTGGACCTTCTGATCTACTTGGTGTTTTATTATAGAACTCCTAGTGTGCCTGAAACTTAGATTGTGAAGATACTTTTTTAAAACTTTAGCTGTGAGAGGATGTAAATGGTTTTCTATAAGGCTGGATGAGAACTAATACTTCTACATATACTTTTTAGACTGAACTTCTGATTGCCACTTGTTTTCTTTTGGAACTTATGAAAATAAAACACATTGGATGGAGGGTGGGAGTAGGAAGGAGAGTTATGTGTTTTAATTGCATGCCATTGTTTCATATCGAGACACAACATAGAGTATCCCTGGCTTTTGACATACAGAAGGAAACACATTTTTCTACCTGCTGTATGGCAGAGGTCCCTGAACACCTGGAGGGATGACTGCAGCACAAATTGCTGAGCCCTACTCCAGAGTTTCTGATTCACCAGTTCCAGGGTAGGGCCTGAGAATTTGCACTTATGAAAAGTTCTCAGGTGCTGCTGGTGCTGCTAATCCAGAGACTACATTACTGAGAACCACTCTTGTCTACTAACTGTAAATTGTAGAACTCTAAACAAAAGCTTAGTTTGGTCTGGGATAAGAAGCACATAGATTATGGAGCAAATCATGAAAGATTCAACCCTTGATCCTAGCCTTGTGTGAACTCCAGGTACCAGTTAATACACAGTGACATAACACAGTTCTTGGTTTTCGTGATTGCAAGTCTAGCCAAGTATCACGTGAGAAATTCAGTTTTCTTTGCAAGGCTTAGAGAGGCCAGGTGATTCTAGAAAAATGGGCCTTGTATTTGTTTTAAACCAGTAAAGAGCTTTGAGTGCTTATTAAATTGAAAGCTTTTAAAATTTATTTCATATTGTATTGTATTTCTTTTGAGATGCAGTCTTGCTCTGTCACCCAGGCTGGAGTGCAGTGGCGTGAGACTTGGCTCACTGCAACCTCCGTCTCTTGGGTCCAAGTGATTCTCCTGCCTCAGCCTCCCAAATAGCTGGAATTACCGGCACCCACCACAACACCTGGCTAGTTTTTGTATTTTTAGTAGAAATGGGGTGTCACCATGTTGGCCAGGCTGGTCTCGAACTCCTGACCTCAGATGATC
>NW_022163380.1:0-3115 GCF_008728515.1 Papio anubis | reverse complement strand
AAATATGAATTTGGGAATCATCAACATATAGATGGAATCTAAAGCCCTAAGACGAGGGCCTTTCTCAATTCCATCTCTGAGATTTTCAAGGTAACGAGAGTAGATTGAGAATAAGAGAGACCAAGGATAGACTTCTGGAGGATTTCATTCAGTCTTTTGTTCACACCTCTCAACTGAAACCACTTTGTTAAGGTCACCAATGATCTTGCTAAATCCGAAGGCCCTTTCTCAGTACTCATAGTATTTGGCCCATGTTTGAATTAAGTTTTTTTCCTATGTGAACCCAAGAGTCATGATTAATACACCCTTCCTTCCGAATTCCTAGAGATATTAAGATAAATGCATGGGACACTGTATGTGTGAAAAAATTTCTGCCAAATTTATTTGGATCTCAAAGGACAGCAGGCCACCTCGTCTGATTTCAGGGATACAAACAAATCATATATCTTAGAATATACAATGGGGAGAATTAGGCTATAACATTATGAAGTATTGAGCCTAGACGATGCAAAGGAATTCTTGAGATCGCTGTGTTTTATTAATTTCAAATCTCAGTATTAATTGCTGGTATATAAGACAGCAATTGACTTTTGCATATTGACCTTGTGTCCTGTGACTTTACTGTACTCACTTATTTGTTCTGGGAGCTTTTTGTCGCTCATTTGGGATATTCTACAGACAATCATGTCATCTGTGAATGAAAGCAGTTTAATTTCTTACATTCCAATGTGTCTACCTCTCATTTCTTTTTCTTGTCTTATTAAACCAGATAGACAAGTACAATAAATAAATAATAAACCAGATTATTATCATGTCTTATTAAACCAGGTAGGATCAGTACAATAAATAAATAAACCAGTACAATATTGAGTAGGACTGCTGACAAAGAACACTCTTATCTTGTTCCAAATCTTAGGAAGAAAGTGTACATTATTAAATATGATGTTTGCTATAGATTTTTTGTAGATGTTATTTACGAAGTTTAGAAATTTTTGCCAATATTTCTAGTTTGCTGGAGTTATAGTTTCTAGTTTGCTATGAGTTTTTTTTTTTTAAATCATGAATGTGTGTTAAATTTTGTAAAATGCTTTTTGTATCAATTAATATGCTATAAATGGTCTTCTTTAGCCTGTTGATATGGTTAATAAATTACATGGAGTGGTCTTTTAAATACTGAAGCAGCCTTGCATACTTGAATTACTTGGTAGTGACATGTACTTCATTTATACATTGTTGGCTCTGATTTGCTAATATTATGTGGATTTCTATGCAAAATGTTTGTGAAACATATTGGTCTGTAGTTTTCTTTACGTATAACGTATTTATCTGGTTTTGGTACTGGAGTAATGCTAACCTGTAGAATGAGTTAGGAAGTGTTCCATCTGCTTTTAGTTTCAGAAAGAGATTGTAGACAATTGGTATTACTTCTTCATTAAGTGTTTGGTAGAATTAACCAGTAAAACCCTCTGGGCTTGGAGCTTACTCATTTGGAAAGATTTAATTTCTTTAATAAATAGAGGGCTCTTCAGGTTATCTGTTTCTCTTTATGTGCATTTTGGTAATTTATGTCTTTAAACAATTTGCCGATTTCATCTAAGTTATTAAATTTGTGGGCATAGAGGTGTTTTTGAAAATGTTCCTATTATCCTTTTAATGTCCATGGGATCAGTAGTGATAGACCTTCTTTCATTTCTCATGTTGGTAATTCGTGTCTTCTGTCTTTTATTCTCAGTTAGCCTGGCTATAGGTTTATTAATATTACTGATATTTTCAAAGAAACAGCTTTTGGTTTTGTTGCTTTTCTTTATTGCTTTTCTGTCTTCAATTTTATTGATTCTTACTCTAGTATTTATTATATCATTTCTTCTGCTTACTTTAGGTTAAATTTGCTCTTTCTCTAGTTTTATAAGGCGAAAGCTTAGATTATTCATTTCAGATCTTTTTTTCTTTTCTAATATATGCATTTAATGCCATTTATTTCCCTCTAAGCAGTGCTTTCACTGCATTCCACAAATTTTGGTAAGTTGTATTTTCATTTTTATTTAGTTGAAAATATGCCTTAAGTTTCTCTTGAGAATTCTTCATTGACACATGGATTATTTACAACTGAATTGTTTGATTTCTAAATACATGAGGATGAGTCCACTGGTTTTGGGGATGCACTGTGCACATTTCTAGAGTTCTCCAGAGGTGCCTTAGGGTTGCCGGGAGGTGGAGAAGATGCTGAAGGCTAGAGGAACAGGTCAGGCTGTGGCACTTCTGCCTTCACCTTGCTGCATGCGGAAATTCACAATATCGACATGATTTGTTAATTGGCTAGGTTATACTGTGGTGTGCTGGTAAGAACCTGCTGGTTAGCACAGCAGAGACTTATTCCTGACTCCTGCCACTGGTCAATAGAGGGTTGTAGGGAGGCTCTGCTCCATGTAGTCACTTTGGAACTCAGGCTGACAGCAATGTTGCCATCTGGAAGCTGCAGCATCTGGAGCATGTGGGGACCATGCTCCATGACCATGGCAAGGGAGGAAACAGGTGGAGGGGGCTCGCACACTGGCTATTCTAGCACTTAGTCCAGAACAGCTGTCACACCCACTGGTATCAGAGTCCTTTGGCCAGAAGTAGTCATGTGGTACTACCTAACTGCAAGGGAGCTGTCAAACGTAGAGGATTAGATGGAGTTTTCGGTAAATTCTACGTAGTCTCAACCACAATTGATGTTCTCCCTAAGACTTCTTTGAAATACGGTTTTGCTGCTAAGATATCCACTCCCCTTGCTAAGCAGACAAGAGTGCTATTTCAACATTCATTTCCAAGGAATGGATGAACCATGAGCATTTCACAACCCTTTGACCTTGTCTCAGGTCACATTCTCTCCATGTATATCACTCAGCATGTATTAGCTGGAATTCTGGACTCCTCAGTGTGGGACTTTAACAGGTAAGAAGGGTGAATAAGCCTCAAGCGCATGTGTGTTAGAAACTTTATAAAACTCCTTTTCTGTCACATGCAGACAATTAGAGAAAGAAAATGTGCAAAAAATACTTTGGTGATTGCCAAGACTGAAAAGATTTGAGAGTAATTCCAATTCACATATATTTATTGCTCCACTGTTTTG
>NW_022163379.1:0-3118 GCF_008728515.1 Papio anubis | reverse complement strand
CCATAAAAAAGGATGAGTTCATGTCCTTTGTAGGGACCTGGATGAAGCTGGAAACCATCATTCTCAGCAAACTATCCCAAGAACAGAACACCAAACACCGCACGTTCTCACTCATAGGTGGGAATTAAACAATGAGAACACTTGGACACAGGAAGGGGAACATCACACATTGGGGCCTGTTGTGGGGTGAGGGGAAGGGGGAGGGATAGCATTAGGAGATATAGCTAATGTAAATGACGAGTTAATGGGTGCAGCACACCAACATGGCACATGTATACATATGTAACAAACCTGTACGTTGTGCACATGTGCCCTAGAACATAAAGTATAATAATAAAAAAAACCAGAAAGTAGGGACAAACCAAATTTCCATCATCAGACAAATAAGTACACAAATAATAGTGCACTGGATATCGCGCAGGTTTTCAACATCACAAAAGAGCTCCACTTCTGACTTCCGATGATGCCATGGAAGTAGGTAACAGACGCTTTATACTGGGTTTTCACGCGGGAACTCTGTGTCTAGCTTGGTTTCTTGATTTTTTGAATGTCACTAAGTGCAGCTTTTGAAAAGCAATTCAATTTATGGCCAAATGAAACTTTAAAATGTGTCTTCTTGGCCGAGTGCGGTGGTTCACGCCTGTAATTCCAGCACTGTGGGAGGCCGAGGCGGGCGGTTCACGAGGTCAGGAGATCAAGACCATCCTGGCTAACACGGTGAAACCCCGTCTCTACTGATAATACAAAATAAAAAAATTAGCCTGGCATGGTGTCGGGCGCCTGTAGTCCCAGCTACGCTGGAGGCTGAGGCGGAATGGCGTGAACCTGGGAGGCGGAGCTTGCAATTAGCCGAAATTGCACCACTGCACTCCAGCCTGGGCGACAGAGCGAGACTCCTTCTCAAAAAAATAAAAAAAAAAAAAGTGTCTTCTCAACAACCAGTTCTACTTGTTTGCTATCAAATGTATCCGTTCATCCGCCTGCCCATCGGTCTGTCCCCCCATTAATGGATTTGAGTGCCCTCTACTGAGCTGACAATCAATTCCATAACTTCACTGTTCCCAGTTACATACTAAGTTCGGCAAATCATTCTTTTTTTTTTTTTTTGAGATGGAGTCTCACTCTGTCGCCCAGGTTGGAGTGCAGTGGTGCGTTCTTGGCTCACTGCAACCTCCACCTCCCAGGTTCAAGCAATTCTCCTGCCTCAGCCTCCTGAGTAGCTGGGATTACAGGTGTACCCCACCATACCCAGCTAATTTTTGTATTTTTAGTAGACACAGGATTTCGCCATGTTGGCCAGGCTGGTCTCGAACTTCTGACCTCAGGTGATTCACCAGCCTGGGCCTCCCAAAGTGCTGGGATTACAGGTGTGAGCCACCGCGCCCCACCAGCAAATCATTCTTGATTGTGATGATGCATTTATCTCCAATTTCCTCCCCAACCTTATTTATTGCTGTTCTCCCCAGTGCACCCACAATCCATCCATGCAGGTTTATTTACTTCCCTATGCTTCCTGTTTTTAATCCTATTTGTACTTATTCTCCAAGACAAAAAAAGAAAAAAGAGAGAAACCTAGGATTTTAAAACTTTGTTTCAACCTTCCTTCCTTCATGAAGATTTCTCCAACAGCCACTCCCATGGCTCTGTGTATACTTAGTACTTTTAAATAGTAGGTCTGTTTTAGCACTTGAGAGTATGTTGTCTTGAGCTGTACACTAATTGTTTTGTTTGTATTAATTCTTCAATTTGGAGGCATGGTCAATGCTTGCTATTCCTTAAGATTGTTTATATCAGTGCTCCTGTGTAAGACTGTGTTATAATTTTTATTATACTTAATATATGTTTGGTTTTGGTATTAAGATCATAGTGTTCTCATAGAATTTATTGGAAAGCAGTGCCTTATGTCAAAGTAGCCCCTTATGTCAATTTTATAGGGGTGTTTCTTAAAAATTAGAATGAGTTTGGTATTTAGTCAATAATACCATTAGGGTCGTGTGTGTGTGTGTGTGTGTGTCAGAGACACAGAGAGACAGAGGCACAGAGACACTTCTTAACTAATGATCAAATTTATATAGTATCTATTGAGCTACTTAGGATTTCCATTTCTTCATAAATCAATTTCTTAAAGATATATTTTCAGGGTATTGTCTACTTGGCACACATTTTCAATTATATTGACATCAGTTTTTCACAATATGCACTATTATAGTTATGTCTTCCTATTAATTTCAAATACAAGTTTTTGTGATTTTTTTCTTTTTTTTTTTTTTTTTTTTTGAGACGGAGTCTCGCTCTGTCGCCCAGGCTGGAGTGCAGTGGCCAGATCTCAGCTCACTGCAAGCTCCGCCTCCCGGGTTCCCGCTATTCTCCTGCCTCAGCCTCCCGAGTAGCTGGGACCACAGGCGCCGCCACCTCGCCCGGCTAATTTTTTGTGTTTTTAGTAGAGACGGGGTTTCGCCGTGTTAGCCAGGATGGTCTCGATCTCCTGACCTTGTGATCCGCCCGTCTCGGCCTCCCAAAGTGCTGGGATTACAGGCTTGAGCCACCGCGCCCGGCCTGTGATTTTTTTCTTAGTCTCGTTGAAGATTTGTATATGATATTTTTCTCAAAGAACCAACTGTTAGCCCTGTTACTTCTCTCTATCATTATCTTTATTTTTTGTTTCATTCATTTACCTGTTTATCCTTCCATTTATGTTATTTGAGTTTATATTCTCATTATATTTTCTAATGTATGTTGGGTGTTAGCTTCATTTTCGTATTTTCTGCTTTGCTTTATTTTTATTTTTCATACTTTAAGTTCTAGAGTACATGTGCACAACGTGCAGACTTGTTACATATGTATACATGTGCCATGTTGGTGTGCTGCACCCATTAACTCGTCATTTACATTAGCTGTATCTCCTAATGCTATCCCTCCCCCTTCCCCTCACCCCACAACAGGCCCCAGTGTGTGATGTTCCCCTTCCTGTGTCCAAGTGTTCTCATTGTTTAATTCCCACCTATGAGTGAGAACGTGCGGTGTTTGGTGTTCTGTTCTTGGGATAGTTTGCTGAGAATGATGGTTTCCAACTTCATCCAGGTCCCTACAAAGGACATGAACTCATCCTTTTTTATGG
>NW_022163378.1:0-3119 GCF_008728515.1 Papio anubis | reverse complement strand
TGAGAAATAAAGGTGTTCTTGGGTTCTCCTGGTAGAGATCACTTTGTGGAGGTAACACAGAGATGAAGCTTCTCACCTGTGCCAGGTCTCTGAACAAAGTCAGCATGGAAGAGCACCTCTCTCTGGGACATGTCTGTCTGTCTGAGTGTCCCCTTTAACTCTTTCTCTCTTTTCTAACTCCCTGTGTGGCCCCTGTGTCTGTCCTCTGTTATGACACCTGGTCTGTGCTTGTGTCTCCTGTTTCTCTGTCTCTGTTGGTACAGACCTCACCAAGTGAGTCTCTCTCCATAAGAATCCCACACCATCTTCCTCATGACCACGCGGGGCTTCCAAGTCCTGGATCATTCACTCTGTGTCCCAGTGACAATGAGAAGAATGTCCGGACACTCTCACCTGTGATCACAATGCCCAGGGGGTCACTGAGGGCTGACCATTCATAGGGGGAGTGAGTAAAAGAACCGTAGTATTGGTAGGTCCCTGCCAGGGCAGGCGTCATGGGACTTGTGGAGATGTTGGCCTTGGAGCCCCCATCATGGAGCTCTCCAACGAGGCATAAGGGGTCCTCAGAGATCCCCTCTCTGTGCAGAAGGAAGTGCTCAAACATGATATCTGACCAACATTGTAGGATGACCGTCTCTCCTGATTTCACCAGGGGACCTGGGAGGGCCAGGAGGGAAGGTTTTCTGTGGACTCCTAGAAAGAGAGGTTGTGAGTTTAGAAGGCGTCTCTCTTTTTCATCCCATCCATGGGACCTGGAATCAGTGAGGCTTCCCCTCCCTGGGTCTGTCTCTCTCCTCCCTCTCTGTGTCTCCGTGTTCTTTTCTGTGCCCATAACCCCTGTTGCAGGTGCTTCCATCTGTCATGTTATGTGGCGCCCTGCCCATGCAGTTGACATGCTCACCACATCATGGGAGGGTGACATACGCAGGCTGTTTCTACCTTGCAAGACGCCCAGCGGGCCTCCAGCCAAGAGCAGAAAATGGCTTCCTGGAAATTGTTGTGACTACAATTGCCACCTTGCGTCATTCACTCAAAACACGTCTCAGATCCAATCTTTCCAACACAAGATGATTGAATTCCGGGTTACATTAAAGACTTTTGATGTACTTTTGTTGTTTTTATCTGAGATTCAAACTTCTTCATGTGTAATATGCAAAATATCTGACAAGTATTATTAACATTATCAGAATAATTGTGACAAAAAGTCATTCTAATTTTCCTGCTTGAGTTTCTTGTACTAAACCAGTGGCACAAGAAATGCTTGAATCTGGGAGGCGGAGGTTGCAGTGAGCTGAGCTCGTGCCACTGAACTCCAGCTTGGGTGACAGAGGAAGAGTCTGTCTCAAGAAAGAAAAAAAAAAAAAAAAAAAAAGGAAACTAAATAACCTATAACAACAAACAGAGGACTCAGGTTACCACATTTTAAGGGGTTCTCCAAGGTTATATAAAGTACAACATCCTCATGAGAGGGGATACAGAGAACCACTGGGCAGAAAATTGTGTCTAAAATACATCCGTGGATACACAGCTCCTTTATAGTTGACAAAGGCTGCCATGTGGTTTAAGGTGGAATAGAATATTTTCTCAACAAATAACACAGGACCACAGGGTTACAAGTAGGAAAAAATAAATCTGAACTTATCCTTACATTATAAAAACACTTCTTATTTTTTATCTTGTTGTTATACATTTTTTATGCTTTATTTATTTATTCATTTTTTTGAGATGGAGTCTCGCTCTGTCGCCCAGGCTGGAGTGCAGTGGCCCGATCTCAGCTTACTGCAAACTCTGCCTCCCGGGTTTATGCCATTCTCCTGCCTCAGCCTCCCGAGTAGCTGAGACTACAGGTGCCCACCACCTCGCCCGGCTAGTTTGTTGTAATTTTTTTAGTAGAGACGGGGTTTCACCATGTTAGCCAGGATGGTCTCGATCTCCTGACCTTGTGATCCGCCTGTCTCGGCCTCCCAAAGTGCTGGGATTACAGGCTTGAGCCACCGCGCCTGGCCTTTTATGCTTTATTTTTTAAATTGGCAAATAAAAGTTATATACGGTCGTCCTTCACTATTCCTGGGTGATTGGTTCCAGGATCCCCATTCAGATGCCAAAATCTGCAGATGCTCAAGCCTCTTGCATGAAATGGCACAGTGAAGCTGGGCGTGGTGGCTCGTGCCTGTAATCTCAACACTTTGGGAGGCTGAGTTGGGTGGATCATGTGATCAGGAGTTCGAGAACAGCCTGCTCAACATAGTGAAACCCAGTCTCTGCTAAAAATACAAAGAAAAAAAAATTATCTGTGCATGGTGGCACATGCCTGTAATCCTAGCTACCGGGGAGGCTGAGGCAAGAGGATCACTTGAACCTGGGAGGCGGAAGTTGCAGTGAGCTGAGATCGCGCCACTGCACTCCAGCCTGGGTGAGAGAGTGAGACTCCGAAAAACAAACAAACAAACAAAACAAAACAAAACAAAAGGCATAGCAATTGCATATAACCCATGCATATCCTCATGTATACATGAAATCATCTCTAGATTATTTATAATTCCTGACACAGCATACATACCGCTCCATTTGTGTCCATTCAACATAGTTTTGCTTTTGAAACTTTGTATATTTTCTCTGAATATTTTTGATTTATAGTTGGCTCAACAAACACCTGTAAACCCCACAGATCTGGAGGAGCGACTGTGTATTTATAGTATGAAGATGATGTGTGGACATGTGTCCCCGTGGAGATGAGACTAACAAGGCCTATGACTCTACAGGTGTTTCATCTTGGAATGGCTCTGCCAGCTTTCCAGGTCTGCAGAGAGTAAGAATATCACTTGTTCATCTCATTCACGATCCTTGGAACCTCCTATGTGCTGCATTTTTGGATGAAATTGGAGTCCTGGAGACGAATCAGGCTCCACCTGCTTCCAGAAGCTCAGAGTCCAGGGGTGAGAACCCAGTGGAGAACAGATGGGGTTACATGGACATAGCGATGATAACACCGGAAACTTCCAGCAAGAAAAGAGTCACGTTACTGAAACCATAAGGGTAGACATGTTTATTTGAAGAAGAGGCAACTACGTAGAAATTATTTTTAAAAATTTATAAGTTTCACTGCTGACAGAAGGCTG
>NW_022163377.1:0-104183 GCF_008728515.1 Papio anubis | reverse complement strand
GTCAAATTAAAATTTTGGATTTCTTAATCAGCCACTGATTTATAAGACAATTTGGGGACAATTTACTTTATGAGTGCCTCAATTTACTTTTTCAATAGCAATAAAAATTTAGTGAGACCCCTGTGTATTTAGTGAAATACATTGGAACAAACAGATGAAAACAGCGACTGAACTATAAACTTCTATTCTATTCTTATGATAGAAAAAATTACTCCAAGCCAGCAATGGGCAAAATATGTAACTGTAATGTCCTTAGGTAGTGTCTGTTGATTTCAAGGGAAGCCTTGCAAATGTATATGAATAGAATTTGATTCTGAGTCTCTTCAGTTGGCTCAACAATTTACATTTTCGGTTATAATTATGTAGTTATATCTATATCCCCTAAACAGCTCCCAGAATAAATGTATTTTATGTCTTGAATCATCAACTGGTCTTAAAACTGCTCTTTCTTTCTTTACATAAATATTCCGATGTAGCTGGTTGCCTAACAAGCTTGCTTAGCCATCCAGGAAACCTCAAATCCAAGGCCTATTCATATTTCTTGGTTCTGATATATGACGTTAAATGGGAAAAGAATCTTTTCAAAAATGCATTGCTCCCCAAGCATCACTCTAAGGAACAGAATGTAGCTGGGTTGGCTATTATTTGGGGGTTTGGAAAAGCAGCGTAATGATATTTATATTAGAAATGATAAGCCTGGAGAGTTATAACTTCTGTCTCCAATACATTAAGTCTGAACTTTGGTTCAACTGCTATTTTGATGGAAAGGTTTGTGCTGTTTTCTGCGTTTGAGTTGCCAGACTTCTTAACTGGCTTTTAAATATCTTAAGTAGAGCAATTCACTATTATATAGTAATTTTGTAGTTATTTATGTTATTACTTGTTGAAAGTTAGAAGCAGTGTATTTTTTGTTTCACAACAAATTTATATACCCAGCACAATTTCCAGTTTATAGTAGGTGCTCAACAAATACCTATTAAGTAGATGAATATCAGCTGCCTCTGTATTCTTCTGATTCCTTGCTCTTACTGTACCTGCACACCTGTGAGTTCCAGGTGTCACGCTATTGCACCCCACCTTCTACTCTTAAAAATATCAAAATAGGACCTTCGTTCAAGGTCCAACCAGAAAGAAGGAATCACTCTTCTTAAATTAGAGGACATTTATTTAGTACAAAGAACTGGTTACACAGGTGCAGAAAGAGCTGAGAAGATGAAAAGAGCACAAGAAAGCAACCCAGAGATTAGCAGTAGCAGGAAGCTACACCACTAGACTGGAGGGACAAAGGGAGGAAGTGGAGTGGAGGAAGTCATGTTACCACAGCTCAGAGGCTGGGGGCACCTAATGGAAGCTGAAACCACAGAAGACCATTCTGATAGACACTGATACTAAAAAGGTGATGCAAGAATGTGATACCTGACAGGCACCAGAAGCAGAGAACGGAAGAGGTCCTCTGGCTTCTGTCTTCCTTCTACCCTCCTATTTCTCATTAGCCAAACCCTGTAAAATGCCCGTTGACATGGGGGCATAGGGAAAGCAGCCTGCACTCCTCCCCAGTCCCCTAGACTGAGCAGAGCAGGGAAGGACAAAGAATAGATCTGAGAGTAAACAGGCCATGATCTGATCCACCACCAAAGGAAGATATTTGGGAATAATAATAATAATATTTTGGAATAATATGTTTGACAATTTTGTGCTTTCCATTCCCTTCTGACATGTTCCTGCCTGCTGGTCACTCTGCCTAGTAACTCCTATCCCAGTGTGGCCTCACCAGTGATACTTCCCCAGCATCCTTTGATCCTGAGAGCCCTTCATGAGGCGCACTCCAAGATCCGGCAGCTGGCCCCGGACTTTACATGCTGCTCGAGCACCCAGTACAGAGGAATCCAGCCCAGTGGACCTTGCTCCAGAACTCATCCGCCAGCCTCTCAGCTGATTTCACTCCCAGAGATGGCGGATGATTTTCCTGAGCTCCGGGTGGAGACAGCTATGTGATCTTGATGACCCAGGCCAACTTCCAGCTTTTTAGTGGTGTGATTAGGGCAGCCTCTGCGTCACCACAATTCTACCCTTATATTTTTCAATGAAGATTTTTTTCTTTGGCAGTTATTGTCCTTCACATTTTATGCTTCATTCATAAGAATCTAATTTGCATTGCAACATACAGACAAGCTACAGATTAAGACATCTTATTATTATTATTACTATTCATAACATTTTTCACTAGGCATCTGCTTTGATTTCTACAACCACCACACGACGTTAAGGCAGTTTCCCACCATTGGCACTACTGTCATTTTGGGCCGGACAGTTCTTCGTGGTGGGTTGTCCTGTGCACTGTGGAATATTTACTAGCCTCCCTGAACTCTATTCACTGGATGCCAGTGGCACAGTGGCACTCCCCTCCCCCTACTTGTGACTACCAAAAATGTCGCCAGGCTTTGTCAATTGTCCTGTGAGGGATGAAAATCATCCTTCTTTGAGAACCGCTGTGTTAAGAGGAGTACAATTGTTGTGATCCACATTGTACAGATGAAAATATGATGGTCAGAGATGTTAAGGAAGCATTCCAGGGACTTCTTCCTTACACGCCATCATATATTTTAACTTTTTACACGGGCTATAAGTCAAATATCAATAAGAAATTATTGGGGTGGAAAATTTGCTGATCTGGGGCAAAGTTAAAACTGGGACCCAAAATATAAGGAAAAAAGGCACTATTTCCTATTTTGAAATCCATTTCTAGACCCTAGAAATTAAAGCAATAATCTTGATTTTGGTAACTGAAGAGTTGTACAATATTATCCTAATAGCTATATGTTATAAGAAATTGAGTGTTGGGACTATTGGGGACAGCCCTGGAGTTTACTTAGCAGGGAAAACAGCACTAGTGGCTTTCTATCTGGCATTGACGTAATGACTAATTTTTTTTTCCTATATTTAAAATCTTTGGTTTCTTCAAGATAAGAACACCTTAATTTCCCTTATCACATCTGTCTGCCCACTCATGTGCATGTTTTTCTCTTTGTCAGCAGTTGGCTACCAGATGAAGTTTAGATAAATGGTCGTCAGCTTCCCTTACACTTGTTTATGATGAGGTTTGGATGAAAGACTTACGGCAGATACTCTCAGTGAGAAGAGTCCTGCACTCTCCACAGTTCATTGAACCCATATGGATCAGAACAGCTGGAAGGATGGATTTGCTACCTGAGGCCAGCAATTGTGTCGCCAACCATGACTCCCACTTGCTGACCCTCGTATAATGCATTGCAGTTCAGGGAACGTTGATCACTCCTTTCCATTTTGTGATGGATGGTGCTGTTTAAAACTCGTGGTCTTGGAAACCCCTGGTGAGTTTCTACATCTCACAGATGCAAGTGAGGCAGATAGTCAATAAATAATGGCATGTTCTAGAGAAAGAAACATATAGTGCTCTCCACCATGTGGGCTAAATGGTCCTGCCAACACGCAAGGGTGACATTAGCTTAGACCTGGAATGGAAAGACATCTAGAAAAAACTTTCTGGCTATTACTGTTGTAAGAAATACCTGCTTCTTTGTGGGCCTGTGTTTAAGATTGCTTTATGCATGTTGCTTGATTCTAGGGTGGCGCTAAAACACCTGCACTACCTAGATGCTAATCTGTGGCTAGCAGAGTGATAGCAAAGCTTAAGAGGACAAAGCTTTACTGAATTAGATGCGCTCATTCGGGCTGGAGTTGTGGGTACCACTTCATGGAAGGCAATTTTCTTCAGTCGTGTAAAGCTTGGCGAGGCATTCACAGAGTCACCTGGAAAGACTGCCATGATTGACACTGCTAAACTTTTACATCATTCACCAACTCCCCTGACACTGAGTTCATTCTCCCAAAGCAACCTTCCAATTTCAGCTGTGCTTTACAAGTAGTCTTATCTCCAAATGGCATATAAGGCAGACAAACCAATGGGATGTCCAAGTGATGCCCTAGTTAATATACACAACAAGTATGTTTTTCATTATACAAATTAATCCATTGGCAACAAGTTTTAAAAAATGAATAAAATCAGTTAATGAGTTTCAGTTGTAAAAAGGCCAGCTGTAGTCCCTGTATTCGGCTGCATTCATTTCTTTGGGAAGAAGTAAAATGAAGCCCCAGAGAAGCTTTAGCATTTCATCAGGTATTCTTTAACATAGTTTTCCAGTTGTTTTGTGTGGCATCTTCTTTCCCCAAGAAGATGGCAAGGACTTTTTAAAATTAATTAATTAATTAATTTTTAAAAAACTTTTTGCTATTTTGTGTATTCTCTAGTACATACTACAACGCTGGGGATATGCTTAATGTTCATTTAAAAATCTATAGTTTGTTTTCTGGTTATCCTAATATATCTGGTCAATTAACTAAAGAGGTATCTGTAAAGATGGGGAATAGTATATTGCAAGTACAGTGGCATCCTGTGAAATGATGGTTTGGTTGAAATACACATCCATACAATGGGGTCACTAGTAAATCACCATTACTATGTGATCGTGATGCCTTTTGCTAAAGGAGCATTTACTGTGAGTTCTAGTATGTGTGTGTGCCTTACAGAGAAATGGTAGTGGCTACTGCTGTATTGAATTTATTTATTTATTTATTTATTTATTTATTTTTTTTTTTTTTGAGACGGAGTCTTACTCTGTCGCCCAGGCTGGAGTGCAGTGGCCGGATCTCAGCTCACTGCAAGCTCCGCCTCCCGGGTTTACGCCATTCTCCTGCCTCAGCCTCCCGAGTAGCTGGGACTACAGGCGCCCACCACCTCTCCCGGCTAGTTTTTTGTATTTTTTTTTAGTAGAGACGGGGTTTCACTGTGTTAGCCAGGATGGTCTCGATCTCCTGACCTCGTGATCCGCCCGTCTCGGCCTCCCAAAGTGCTGGGATTACAGGCTTGAGCCACCGCGCCCGGCCTTGCTGTATTGAATTTATATGAAGGAAAGAAAATTCAAAATGTTTAAGGAGGGAAAGTGGTTGAATTTACTAGTAATATATTTATGATCTGAAGTTGTGTTGTGATATTTGGCTATTACTCCACCTCACTAAATGTGAAGTTTAGAGCAGTGAGCTCCTAAAAGAAGGATTTTTTGGAATAATTCTGTTGTAGATGCTGGTGTGGATATCAGATAGCTTTAAAATACTAACACAGGCCCGGTGTGATGGTTCACACCTGTTATCACAGCACTTTGGGAGGCTGAGGCAGGCAGATTGCTTGAGCCCAAGAATTTGAGACCAGCCAGGGCAACATGGTGAAACTCCATCTCTACAAAAAATACAAAAATTAGCCAGGTGTGGTGGCATGCACCTGTAGTCCCAGGTATCAGGGAGGCTGAGGTAGGAGGATCATCTGAGCCCGGGAGGTCGAGGCTGCAGTGAACTGTGATCAGATCATTGTACTTTCAGCCTGGGTGACAGAGTGAGACCTTGTCTCAAATATAAATAAAATAAAATAAAGTAAAAATACTAAGAGAAGGCTGATTCAAGTAGAAAATTCTCAAAGAATAAACTACTGTTGATTAAAATCTGTACTGTCCCCATTTGTATAAGTTGTTAATGTATATTAGTTATTTAATATTAGATTTACTTTAAGCTGCTTTGAATCTTGGGATGTTTATACCTTTGCTTGGCTTTGAAACACTGAGTTAGTCTTTCTAGTAACCTCTGAATTGTCATAGATAAGGTGTAAATTTTCCTGTACTTCATCTACAATTTCCAGTGAAATATTTCGGTAATAGCTCACTGTATTAATTTCTGGTGATTGCTATAGCAAATTACTGCAACATGGTGACTAAAAACAGCAAACTACCTAAAAACAACAGAAATGTATTATTTCACAGTTCCTAAGCCCAGAGGTCTGAAAGCAGTATCACTAGGCTGAAATCAAGGTACCAATAGAGCTGGGCTACCCTCTGGAGGCTCTGCAGGGGAATCCATTTCTTGCAACTTGTGTCTTTGAATGACTGAGAATTTCTTGACTGGTGGCTGTATCACTTCATCCTTTGCTTTCATGGTCATGTTACCTTCTCCTCTTCTGTCAAATCTCCCTCCACCTCCATCTTATAGGCTATGATGTTATTGCATTTAGAGCCCAGGTAGATAATCCAGAATAATCTCCCCATTTTAAGATCCTTAATCTAATCACATCACCAAAGTCCTTTTTTGGCCATGTAAGAAAACATTCATAGGTTCCAGGGATTTGAAGGCAGCTATCTTTGGAGGGGGGTAACATTATTCGGACAACTTGAATTATTTATTAATTGAGTATAGTACTTTAGTTTTAAATCCTTTTCCCTCAGCACTTATAAGACATTTTTTTCCTACTGCTTTCAATTGTTTGTTACATTTAAGGAGTCAGTGGTTTTTAAGGAGTCAGTTTTAATTGCCATTCATATGCAATCTGATATAGTTGAGAAACCATAAATCATGCTGCCACTGTTTTTTTTTTTTTTTTTTTTACTTTAATTATTCTTTTAGTTTCAAGAAAATCTTGAACTGGGGTTACTAGTATTGTAAATCTTTATAAAACTCTCCCACAACTCTTAAGCAGTCAACATTAGTAAAGAGCACACAATCATCAAATACATCATTTTCTATTTCTTTCAATAGTTCCATACACTGGTGGTTTATAACATGTACATACTGAATGATTTTAACAGCTGTATCCATAATACTTTTCATTAAAAAAAGTTAGCACAAATATTTTCAGTGTGTGTCACACAATGGAGTGAAGCAATAAGGGAAAAATCAGTCTCTTGTTTTAAAATTCTGGTAAATCTAGATTTTTGACCTAACATAGCTGGGCCATCATCTGTCTTGTTGATAAAACTAGTTTTTTTTTTTTTCTTATCTAGTTGAAACTCTTCTTTGGCATATCTAAAATATTCAAAGCCATCTACACATTGAGTTGGTTTTTTTCTTTAGGTCACAGACAACATTTCTAAGTAAATTTGAAAGTGTTTGTAAACACAAATGTAACCAAATGTGTCCAGTATTAACTGGGCACAGTCTCTTATTCTATACGGCATGTCTAAAGCTTAAAAGAAAGGGCCTTCTCATTTTTCACGTTCTGAATCAATTGATCATTGACATTGTTAGTCTTACATTCTATAATCACTTGTTTGATGGCTTGCTTTAAATTTTGTGTTTGTGAAATATCTTTAAGTCTTTTCCTCATAATTTTCTAACAAAATTTCCACAACTGAAATGATTTCTTTCACCACCTCTCCATCTAAACATGTGGGTTTGGGTTTGGTTTAGTTTGGATTTTTGTGAAAGAATTCAAGCCATTTTATACCTGACCAGAGTTACAAGATCAGATCCTGTCAAAAATTGCTTAAGACATTTTTTGTTGGACGTTTAATACTGATTGCAAGTGAATAATTTCTTCAGTCCTTTTTTAGTTGTTGAGAGAAACTTCTTATCAAATTCAATGTGTGTTTGCTTTAAACAGCTTTTAATATTGTCCACGTTATTCTCCTTTTTTTTTTTTTCTTAACAGCTTTTTTGTTTGGCTCTGTGGCAGCCAACTGCAATTGCCATATGTTGTGAGATTTGGAACACACCTTCTTCCAATCTCTTTTGTTCTTTACTGTTCGGGTCTTGGGACTAGCTTCTGCATCACCACTCAATTCCATATCCGTAGGACGCCTTCATTTTAAATTTGAAAATTTGCCCATACTTATTTTTTCTAACTAGAAGCATAATTTAATTATATTATAATTAAAATAAGTATTTTGATTTAATTATCAATTACAGTTTACATAGAAATTGCTATAACTGGAGCTGTCTGCATGAAATTCCAAATAAATGCATTATAATGTTACATTAGTGCATAGAAGAAAATCATCTGAAGGGAGTCAGTCTGTCCACTGACTGCATCAGTGATGTGTTTGTGAATAATACTAGAAACAATGCTGGTGTCCCATACATGCACTACAACATCATAACGATGCCTTACGCAATGCAATGGGTAAGGTGAAATGCTGTCTTATTAAAATAGGATAAAATGGTATTGAAGAGGAAAAAATTTTTTACAATTCTTCAGTGTTTAAATTTAATTAAAATTAAATACAATTAAAATTGTAATTCCTCAGCCGCGGTAGTCTCATTCAAGTGCTCCATAGCCACATGTGTCTAGTGGCCACTTTATTGGACACCACAACTTGGACTGTAGGAGAATGAGAACCGATTGTTAGGGTGCCAGGTGTTTTGTTAGATAGTTGGATCTCAAAGAAAGGATCTCAATTATTCCTCAGAACAGTCCTATCTATCGTCACCCATATTGTACATGAAAAACTGAGACTCAGTGAGATTTAGTGACTTGTCCAAGGCCATACAATTAATCAGTGAAGCAGCTAGAATGCAGCTGTTAGTCTGAACCCGAAGCCCATGCTGTGTGTGCTGTGATGGTGTGGGGCCCCTTGCTTTGGTGTAATCGTATACATAACTGAACCAAAAAACAGGATGCTTTTCCCTTATCTCCCTCACGCCTGGATCCCTTTTGAAATTCACAAGTCTCTAGTTGTTTTAACAATCTTGTATGAGTGAAAGTTGGAACAATCAACAAATATATATTGTCTCCTATGGGTCAGGCACTACTCTAGTGAACAAGAAACAAGAGCCTCTGCCTTCATGCAGTTTACGGTCTTAAGCAAAAGGAACAAAAAATGACAAAAAACACTGTCGGTGAGATACTTCTCTAAGAAGTAAGCATTGTGAGTTTGTGAGTTTGCTTACAGTGATGCTTTTTTTTTTTTTTGGTTTTTTTTTTTTTTTTGAGACGGAGTCTCACTCTGTCGCCCAGGTTGGAGTGCAGTGGTGCGATCTTGGCTCACTGCAAACTCTGCCTCCCAGGTTCACACCATTCTCCTGCCTCAACCTCCCGAGTAGCTGGGACTACGGGCGCCCACTACCATGCCCGGCTAATTTTTTGTGTTTTTAGTAGAGATGGGGTTTCACCGTGTTAGCCAGGATGGTCTCGATCTCCTGACGTCGTGATCTGCCTGCCTTGGCCTCCCAAAGTGCTGGGATTACAGGCGTGAGCCACCGCGCCCGGCCCCAGGAATGAGTCTTTTCTTCTAATATGCATTGCCAACAGGAGACATAAAGCCTTTGACAACTCTGTATCTTCCTGTTCCATTGATGTAGCCTTTGCCAGCTCAAACAATCTGAGGTGCATGTTGATGACAGGATTAAAGGAACCGCAAGCAAGGAGAACCACTTCAGTCTTCTCTGAATTTTCCGTGTTAAGAACTTGAAGTTGTTGATCTAAGTGGAAAACTGTGACATCTCTCTTGTAGTTCCACATAGCTGGGGAGGCCTCAGGAAATTTACAGTCATCGCAGAAGGTGAAAGGGAAGCAAGGCATGTCTTAGACAACAGTAGGTGAGAGAGAGCCAATTTGATGTTTTTTGACATATACATTTGCCTGTGCAGTTGCCACCCAAAATAAGAATATTAACCATTTTCACAACCACAAAAGTTTTCTCTTACCTCTTTGGATCTGTTCTCCACCTGCTCTAATCTTGATCCCTGGCAACTACTAGTCTGCTTTCTGTAACTATAAGTTACCTTTTTCCATTTTAGGATTTTATACAAATGATTTTGTATAAAATAAGATTTTATACAAATGATTTTGTATAAAATAAGATTTTATATATGATTTTAGGAATTGTATAATAGGTACTCTTTTGTATTGGGCTCTTTCACTTAGCAAAATGTTTTTAAGATTCATACATGGTATCATGTGTATCAGTAGTTTTTACCATTTTATTTTGGAGCAGTAGTCTACTCAATGGATAGTCCACATTTTGGTAGTCCCTTTTCCTATTGATAGCCATTTGGGTTGTTTCTAGATTTTTGGCTCTTGTGACTGAAGCAATTATGAACCTTTGTGTACAAGTCTCTGTGTGGACATATGTTTTGATTTGCATTTATCTGATGGCTAGTGATGTGGAACATTTTTAATATACCTGTGGCCGTTGGTATAATATGTTGGTATAATATGTCTTCTCTGGAGAGATGTCTATTCAATTTCTTAGCCAATTTTAAAATCAGGTTAATACCTGTTGGTATGTCTTCTCCGCAGAAATGTCTAGTCAATTACTTAGCCCATTTTAAAATCAGGTTAGTAGTTTTATTGTTATTGACTTGGAGGATTTCCTTATATACTTTAGAGACTAAACTCTTATCAGATATGTGGTTTACAAATATTTTCTCCCATTCTGTAGGTCACCTTTTCACTTCGTTGATTGTTTTCTTTGCTGGGTGTGCAAAAGGCTTTTTAGTGTTATGTAGCCCCACTTTATCTATTTATTTTTTGAGATGGAGTTCAGGTATTTCTGTGGCACCATTTTTTTTTTTTTAGACAGAGTCTTGTTCTATTGCCCAGGCTGGAGTGCAATGGCACGATCATGGCTCACTGCAACCTCCACCTCCGGGGTTCAAGTGATCCTCCCACCTCAGCCTCCCAAGTAGCTGGGATAACAGGCATTCACTACCACACCCAGCTAAATTTTGTATTTTTGGTAGAGATGGGTTTTTGCCATGTTGGCCAGGCTGCTCTCAAACTTTTGACCTCAGGTGATCCACCCACTTCAGCCTCCCAAAGTGCTGGGATTACAGGCATAAGCCACCGTGCCTGTAAATTGTTTTCTGTTAGTCTTGCAGTTCCTTTGTCTTCTTCTCTCTTATTATCTTTCTCTATGTTTGTTGATTTTTTTTTTTTTTTTGGTACTAATATGCTTTTATTCCTCTCCTTTTTGTTTTGTGTAACTCCTATAGGTTTTTTTTTTCACTTTTGTTATCTTGGTGCATACATAAAATGCCTTATATTTATAACAGTCTATTTTAAGCTGATAATAGCTTCAATTCAATTGCAGACAGGAATTCTACACTTTAATCCTCACACACTTTATGTTATTGTTGTCACAATTTACATCTATTCATACTGTGTATCCTTTAACATATTTTAAAGTTATAGTTATTTTTAATACTTCTGTTTTTCACTTTTATATTCAAATAAAAAATGGTTTACCTATAACCATTACAGTAATATAGTATTCTGTGTTTATCTATATGTTTATCTTTACCAATAAATCTTTTATTTTCTTAAACTATTGTTTTGCTGTTTGGCATTCTTTCATTTCAACTTGAAGAACTCCCTTTAGATTTTTACTAAGGCAAGTCTAATGATGATAAACTTTTTCCACTTTTATCTGAGAAAATCTTTTATTTTTTCTTTCCTTTTTTTTTTTTTTTGAGACGGAGTCTCACTCTGTTGCCCAGACTGGAGTGTAGTGGCGCGATCTCGGCTCACTGCAAGCGCCGCCTCCTGGGTTTACACCATTCTCCTGCCTCAGCCTCCCGAGTAGCTGGGACTATAGATGCCCGCCACCTCGCCCGGCTAGTTTTTTTTTTTTTTTTTTGTAATTTTTAGTAGAGACGGGGGTTTCACCATGTTAGCCAGGATGGTCTTGATCTCCTGATCTCGTGATCCACCCGTCTTGGCCTCCCAAAGTGCTGGGAGTACAGTCTTGAGCCACCACGCCTGGCCTTTTTCTTTTTGAAGGATGATTTGCCAGGCATAATATTCTTGATAGGCAGTTCTTTTGTTTCAGCACTTTAAATATATCATCCCATTCATTTCTGGACTGCAAAGTTTGTCCTGAAAATTCTGCTGATAGTCTTACGGTAATTCTCTTGTATGTAACAGGTTACTTTTCTCTTGCCACTTTCACAATTCTCTCTTCATCTTTGACTTTTGACAGTTTGACTAACGTCTCAGTGTGGATTTCTTTAGGTTCGTCTTATTTGGTGTCCTTTGGGTCTCCTGGAACTGAATGCTTGTTTCCTTCCCCAAATTGGGAAAATTTACACCATTATTCCTTTGAATAACTTTTCTGGTCCTTTCTTTTTCTCATCTCCTTCAGAGACTCCTATAATGTGTATAGGTGTTGGCCCAGTTGATGGTGTTCCATAAGTCCATAAACTTTCTTCACTCTTTTTCATTCTTTTTTCTTTTTGTTTATCTGACTGAATTACTTCCAGTGATCTGTGTTCAAGTTTACTGATCCTTCTTCTTCATTTAATCTAATCCACTAGTAAATTTTTATTTCAGTTATGTTCCTAAGTGCTATGATTTTCACTGGGTACTTAATATTTTTTATCTCTTTGTTGAAATTCTCACATTGTTCATGCATTACTCTCTTGACGTTGGTCAGCATCTTTATAACAGGTATTTCTCTGTCAGATAAAGCATATAATTCTGTTTCATTATGGTTGGCTTCTGGGAATTTATTTTGTTCCTTTGTTTGGAACATCTTTGCCAGTTTCTTTATTTTCCTTGACTCTCTGTGTTGATGTCTGCACACTAGACAGGTAAAGCAGACAACTGTGGTTTGTTTTTTTTTTCCCCTATTTGCTCTATGCTGAGCCAGGAGGCATTTACCAGTTTAAACCACCATCTCCATTTTTCCTCAAGGTCTGCACACTGTGCTGGACCCATGAGTGTTCCAAGACTGGAAAGACAGATGCCTTTTCTTTAGGTAGCACTGGAGAAGCTGGGGTGCTGGAGACATAGATCAACTTCTTCCCACTCTAGGGAGTAGCTGAGAGTTGACATTTTTGTCTGCTTACTGCAAGAAGAAGGATCTATGTTGTCTATGAGCCCAAGCTGCCGTCTCTCTTCCCCTCAAGCAGCTAGATTGTGCCAATCCACCAAAGCTCAAATTTGGCAAAACAGAAACCAGCCGTCTGGGGTACCATCTCAAAAAAATTGAGGCACTGGACATGTGAACCAACCTTTTCCCTTCCCTGAAAGAAGCTGAAAGTTAGGGGGTCTTTTCCTGATCGTAGGCCACTGTGCCAGGGTTAGGGATTCTGGTAAGGAGATGTCTTAAACCTCTCTACCAGTTTCAATGAGTCTGAATTTGCATTAATCCATGATGCAAGAGCCTTTCAGTCACTTTTTAGATTTCTTACAAAGGGAATTTATTTATCTGTGAATTGTTGCCAAATTGGAATGTTTGTCAGGGGAAGGAGAGTTCAGGCTTCCTACTCTGCCATCTTGCTGATGTTCTTTTTAACCACTTAAATTAGGTTATTTACATTCATATTATTGAATTGCAAGAATTCTTTATATTTTGGGATAAAAGTTTTTTATCATACATATATTTTATTTATAGTTTAAAGTTAGAATTGAGGTTCAGATTTTTGTTTTTGTTTTTACCTTTAGATATCCAAATGCTCCAGCACTATTTTTTGATGAGACTGCCTTTTCCACAGTGAATAACTTTGGCATATTTGTTGAAAATAAATTTACCTTGTGTATCTATATCTATATCTAAACCTTCTTCAGTTCAACTGAGCTATGTAGACATTCTTATGACAGTGCATTATCTTTATTAGTGTATCTTTAGAGTAAGTTTTGAAACCAGGTATGGTAGTTCCCCCTTATCCTAGGGGATATGTTCTGAGACCCCCCAGTGAATGCCTGAAACTGCAGATAGTACTGAACCCCATATACACTGTGTTTTTTCTTACACTTATACCAGTAAGATAAAGTTTAATTTCTAAATTAGGTACAGTAAGAGATTAACAATAACTAATAATAAGATAGAACTAACAATAACTAATAATAAGATAGAACAATTGTGACAATATACAGTAACAGGATTTATGTGAATGTGGTCTCTTTCTTTCTCACTCTCCCTCAAAATATCTTATTATACTGCACTCACCTATTTTTAGATTGTGGTTGAACCATGGGTAACTGAAACCAGAAAATGAAACCATGGATAAGGAGGAACTACTGTAGTTTAAAGACTTAACTTTGTTCTTTTTCAAAATTCTTCTGGCTATTCCAGGCTCTTTGAATTTCCATGTAAATTTGAAAATGAGCTTGTCTGTTTCTACAAAATTCCTTGTTCAGATTTAGATTGAAATTGCATTTTATCTATAAATCAATTTGATGATGATTGGTATCTTAACAATACTGAAGCCTACCATCTATGAACATGGTATGTCTTTTCTTTTATTCAGGTCTTGTAAAATCCCTGTCAGGAACATTTTGTGGTTTTCAACAAACAAGTCTTGCACGTATTTTGCTAAGTTTATCTCAAGTATTTAATAGGTTTTTTGAGGTGCCAAAGTAAATAGCATATTTAAAATTCAACTTGCAATTGTTTATAGCTAGAATATAGAAATGCAATGGATTTTTCTATATTGACCTTGTATTATGTGACCTTGATAAACTCAGTTCTTAGATCCAGTAGCGTTTAATAGAGCGTAGTAATATTATGTGTCTAATGTTGCATAACAAATAAACCCAAAACGTAAGTGGCTCAAAACAATTTTATTATCTCAGTTTTTGTGGTTCAAGAGTCTGGATGTAGCTCAGCTAGATTCTCTGGCTCAGAGTTTCTCACAAGGCTGAAATCAAGCTATTGACCAGTGTTGTTGTTATCTCAAGGCTTTATTGGAGATAATCTGCCAGTATAATGTTGAATAGAAGTGGTCAGAGTGGACATACTGAGTCCTATCTGATATTGGAAATAACTCAGTCTGTCATCATTAGTATGATGTTAGTAGTGGGATTTTTTGCAGGTCGCCTTTATCAGGTTTGGTTTAACATGTTGGAAAGCTAAATATTGAGAACAAAATTTTAAAAAGACATCTTTTCATGTGAAACAGAAATAAAGGTTCACAATCCTCTTTCTAAGACTGAAGGACCTGCTGTGTTTAGGAATTGAGAATTTTCAAAGTTTAGAATGATAATGCAGTTCACATAGTATTTATTTTTATTCTTATTACTGTTATTATTGTTTTCCCTGCAGTTCAGTCAGATGAAACCTCTGTTTTGTGTGTTTGGATTTCAGTAGTTTTCTTAGTTCACCTCTATGTTTTCCTCCTCCTTGTTTCACCTTAGTCTCCCAATATTTTGCTGAAATACTGGGCAAAATTTATACTGATTCAGTATGTTTTGCTTCTTTTCTTAAACTCTTTGACTCGTAAGTGCACAACTACTTGTTATCAGCCTGTACAAAGCTACTCTCTTCTCTCCACACCCCAACCAAAGTACAACTGCTGTGGTGTGTTGAGATTTGCTGCCAGATTGCTTTCCAGAATGGCCTCTCTAGGCATCATTACCACCTGTAATGTGCAAGTGTTCCTGAGTATCTACACCACCACGGGCACCAGGCATCATATCACTCTAATGTTTGCCTACACAATGAGTAAAAAGTAGCGTATCCTTGTTATTCTAACTTGCATCTCCTACTAATGACTTTGAGTCTGTTTACAGCATAATTGCTTTCTATGGCTAAATGTAAGTCATTTTGATCCTACAGTACAATGGATTTTCCTTATGACCAGTACTACTCAGCACTCATAAACAGGCTTTCTGTCACCATGCTCAATGTTCTATATACCAGATGCTTTGTTGTAGAATACAAGAGGGAAGAACTGGATTAACAGATTATTCTTCTCCTCTCTTCCCGAGTTCTTCTCCACACACAGGCAAACCTATACTGGTTATGTCAATATGTGTTCTCACAGGCTGATGCTCTCCATCTGAAACCCACCTTTAAGGGACAGGCTATAATCAACATTGTTTTGACACTCTTGGAACCTCGATCAGGAACTGTAAAGGTTTGGACTTCATTAGAAATTAAGGCAACCTACTTAGTGATCTGGTTAACATTGACCAAAAAATTAAATAAATTAATGAAATAAACAAAAAAATAAATTAAGACAAACTTAGTCTCATTGTCACATAAGATAATTCAGCTCTTGACGACTTGCCTGTTTTGCCAGAGAGATGTTCCTTTGTGTCCAAACGGGAAAGATTTGATTCTTTTTTAAACCATTTCCTAGATTATTTCTGAAAAGTCTATTTCAGAAGGGTCAGTACCTAATCTTTTGTTTTCTCTCATCCTTTGTGCATTTCATTTGTCGGCATTTGTTACTTAAAAAATCCTTGGGGACTGGGCAACACCCATTATCAAGGGCATAATTATTTCTACAGCAAAACATGATGTTCATTCTAAGTGGGATAAGGAGAATCTTTAATAGTCTCATGTCAGTTCAAGTGAGGTTTTCCCACTAACTAAACTTCAATCAAATAAAGTTTTGCTGCCAAAGGAATACTGATAAAACTGTTCATAGCTTGTTTTGGACTTTGAAATTGCAGACAGAGGATGAGGACCTATAATAGACAGTAATAATAAAGAGACAGGAGATGGGAAGTTTGAATGGAAGTCAAAGTATGCTAAAAGCTTTGCCTTAGGAGAAGACTTTGGTAGAAAAATAACTCTAAGCACCCAACATGAAAAAACATGTGACAGTGAAGTCTCAATTGAAATTGAGTTAGTTACCTTAACTGATTGAAGTTGCATTATTTTCCTTCTGCAAATTTGCAAAAACACATGGCTATGTGAACACATTGCTAAGGCCCCTCCCAGGTCCTTGAGAGAGATTCATACAAGTGAGAGAAACTGAAGCTTAGACTTCATTAACTTTATGGTAAATCTGACTCAGGGAATAAGAAAACGAAAGTTTTAAAGTAATGGCTCAGGGCCTGACTGCATCTGCTCCCTCCCCCAACAACTATCTACATCTTTCAGTAAAAACTCTCCTATGAACTTTATATGTTCGCATAAGAGCAAGACCATAATATGCATATGATTGTGTACCTTGTTTTTATCCAAATTATATTGTGTACATTTCTTCCTTTTTAAAAATTCTGTTAACAACTGCATAGAATTTTTCTATATGAATATATAACTTAACCTAACTCTTATCTGACGGACATTTAATTGGTTTGTAATACCTTGTTCTCACTAACAATACTGTAATAAATATTTTTGTAAATATATCTACATCAATGTGTATGTCTGTCGGAGAACTACCTAAAAGAGATTTGTGTCAAAAATAATATGTTTAAATTTTGATATATTTCTCCAAATTGACCTACCTAAAACTTTGTACTACTTGTGTATAAATCTGCCACTTTCTTTTCTCCTAGCCCACACTGAGAATAATCATTCTAAGTAATTTTCAAGTCTAATACGATATCTGTAATGATACCTTATTCTTTTAAATTGTATTTCTTTGATCATTAAAGAGATTGAGCATTATTTATTTTTATTAACATCCATTTCCTCTGTATTTGCCTGTTTTGTTTGTATGTTTTTAAAATTTTCTTTGCCAATATTGATATGGGGTACTCATCAATATTATTGATTCATAAAACCTCTTGTTATTGTTATAATTTTTTTTCTTTGTCCTATATTTTATAAGTATTTCTCTCAATTTCTAAGACAGAACTTGTTTGGTTTCAGACAGAGCTGGTTACAAGGTTTCACTCTACCACTCTGGCTGTGTGTTTCTGGTTAAGCAATCTGAAGGAGGACGATATCAATGTGACAATTAATTTAATGTGTCAACTTGACTGGGTCATAGGGTTTCCAGATATTGGCCAAACATTTTCCTAGATGTGTCTGAAAGGGTGATTCTGGATCAGATGAACATTTGAGTTGGTAGACTGAGTAACACAGATTTCCTCTCTAATGTAGGTGGGCTTCATCCAAACAATTGAAGACATTAATAGAACAAAAGGTTGAGTAAGAGAAAAAGTCCTCCTGTCTGACTGCTTGAGCTGGTCTTCTCTAGCCTTCAGACTTGAACTGAAACATCAGCTCTTCTTAGATCTTGAGCTGCTAGCTTTTTGACCTGAACTTACACTGTTGGCTCTCCTGGTTCTCAAGTCTTTGGACTCAGACTGGAACTACACAATGGCTCTCCTGTGTCTCTAGCTCCCTGACTATAGACTCTGGGGCTTCTCAGCCTCCATAATCATGTGAGCCAGTTCCTTATAATCCACATATATATAAAAGAAGTCAATATATGTGAAGATTTAGCTTAGTTCCTATCATATAATAAATATTGATTAAAGGTTAGGTAACATTAACTTTACTTGAATTATTTTTGCCCTTCAGAAGTTTTATAGTCAAATACATTAATCTTTTCCATTATTATTTTATTAATAATTATTTTCTGTTATTTTGTCTAGTACCTCTACTTCTTGCATCAACAAATTAAAGCACCTGGAAATTTGTTTATATATATGTAACTTGAGATTTAATATTTCCGCCAATTGAAGAGTCAGTTGTTCCCATGCATTTATTAAATAATTTATTCTTACAGTGTTCTCCAAAAGCACCATTGTCAAGGAAATCTTCTAAGTCAAGGGAAAAGATTTCTGCTATAAGGATTATAAATCGTGTATCTGTGACATAGAAGCATACTCCAGATAAGCTGTTTCATGTTTCTTGTGCTAACGACCCAGAGGGAAAGGAAATGAAGACATATTCCTACTTTTCTTGTTCACGCACCTGCCTGTGTAAAATGCAAGATGATAAATCTAATTGGTGTCCTAAAAGCCATTTAGTAGTTAAACATAATCCAGGCAAACAAAGGCAGGGGACAGATATTGATTTTGTGTCACACAAATGTAGGTGGAACATCTAAGCCTTAAATAATGCTCCCAGGGCACTTTTTGGTGTGATCAGGCAAGGCTGTATTTAATGATGTGAGAAAACTCGTTTCTCTGAGGTCAATGGTATGTGCTTAACCTTTAGGCTTTTGCGTGGCTGGCTGCCCCACTGGTTTATGGAGTGGAGGCCGACATGATTGGGGATTTAGGGCAGTGATGACTTGATCTCCCTGACGCTTGCTGCTCTTACCCAGGAATGGTGAACAAATCCATCTCCGTAGCTGCCGCCTGGGCTTTTCTGAGTAGCCCACGCCTCTCTCATTTCACATCTACCTCCTGAGGCAGAGAGAACGGTCACCTTTGGAAAACAGGGTTTATCACATGATCATGAGAAAAAGAAATGGTTTAATTTAGCTTTTAATGCTTTAAACAGCCCACAAAAGGCAAACATGAAGTCTTGATGACTTTTGTTTTTATTTCTCAGTTGGCAAGTTTACACTTTGTGATTTTAGCATTTTCCGAAGGTGTTCTGAGAAATGCTAGTCCTCTGAGACTCTGCTGGAAAGAAAGGGAAGGAGGGAGGAGAGCTAGCTGAGGTTAACCCTGTTTGGGGCATAGGATACCTCCTTTGGAGACTCAGTGTGAGATGTGTTTTATTTAAGACCAATGTTATGGTCTAAATGTTTGTGTCCCCCAAAATTTACATGATGAAATACTAACCCCCAAGATGATGTATTAGGAGGTGGGACCTTTGGGGGTGATTAAGTTATAAGGGAGGAGCCCTCATTAATGGGATTAATTTCCTTATAAAAGAGTCTCCAAAGAGACCTCTGGTCCCTTCTGCCATTTGAGGTTAGAGTAAGAAGACATTGGTCTATGACAAAGCGGTCCCTCCCCAGTCACCAAATCTGCTGACACCTTAATCTTGATTGGTGGCTTACAAAAAAAATCCTATTATTTATAAGCCACCTAGTCAGGATATTTCGTTAGAGCAGCCCAAATGGACTAAAACATAAAGGATTTTTCCATTCATATTTTACTGTCCCAACCCACTTTTAAAATACAAGTTACATCTGTTCTACTATTTGATAAATACTGCCTTAGGTACACTGCTTTAAAATGTGTGCAAAACACAACTTTGCCTATTGAATGCTCTTTACCATTAATTTATCCCATAAACAGCCAAGCAGTCAGGCACTTTTTTTTTTTTTTTTTTTTGAGATGGAGTTTCACTATTGTTGCCCAGGCTGGAGTGCAATGGTACAATCTCGGCTCACTGCAACCTCCTCCTCCCAGGTTCAAGATATTATCCTGCCTCAGTCTCCCAAGTAGTTGGGATTACAGGCATGTGCCACCATGCCTGGTAGAGATGGGGTTTCACCATGTTGATCAGGCTGGTCTTGAACTCCTGACTTCAAGTTATCTGCCCGCCTTGGCCTCCCAAAGTGTTGGTATTACAGGCGTGAGCCACCGTGCCTGGCTGTCACTTCTTTATTTTATTTTATTTTATTTTTTGAGACGGAGTCTCGCTCTGTCGACCAGGCTGGAGTGCAGTGGCGCGGTCTCGGCTCACTGCAAGCTCCGCCTCCCGGGTTCACGCCATTCTCCTGCCTCAGTCTCCGGAGTAGCTGGGACTACAGGCGCCCGCCACCTCGCCTGGCTAGTTTTTTTTTTTTTTTTTTTTTTTTTTGTATTTTTAGTAGAGATGGGGTTTCACCGTGTTAGCCAGGATGGTCTGGATCTCCTGACCTTGTGATCCGCCCGTCTCGGCCTCCCAAAGTGCTGGGATTACAGGCTTGAGCCACCGCGCCCGGCCTCTGGCTGTCACTTCTTATAGAAGAAAAGAATTGATAATAAGACATGATCAAAATATCAGGAAATTTGTACAAGTATTACCCATAAAAAATGTTTAAATTAAGTTAATTAAATTTAAAAATAAATACCGGGGAAGAATTCTAACCTTCATATTAAAGCTCAGTATTCACAGACCTTACTCAATGTTAATTGAGTTAGGTTAATTCTTCCCTGCATGTCTTTCAAAGTTAGTCAAGCAGAGCAATCATATAATTCTGGAGCAGACAAGAACCTAACCAAGGCATCTAAAGAGCTCCACATTTCACAGGTAAGCAAACGGAGGCCTAGAAAAGCTGGAGAAGTGAGCAAAAGCCACAAATTGATTTGTGTCAGCGTCTGGACATTGGCTTAGTCTTCCTATACTTCTCTCTGATTTTGTCCTCCTCTTTATGACAGCTTAATCTTCAAGCTGGAGCCTTCTCAGTTACTTCCTTCCTTATCTTGTCTGTGCTTTTTTTTTTCAGAGATGTCACTTGACTAAACTTTAACCCATGATAGAGTGCAGTGGTACAATCATGGCTTACAGCAGCCTTGAACTCTGGGGTCAGAGCAGATTCTCCTGAGATCCTCAGACTCTCCCAGGTTAGCATGGAACTTGGACAGGGTAGCTGATACCCACCGACACCAGCTAAAGGGTTGCCTTAAGTTCATTTCTGTTGCTGTAGAGGAATACGGGAGGCCTCGCTAATGTATTGACCAAAGCCTAAAGCTCTGTAACTCCTGGGCTCATTCGATCCTCCTGCCTCAGACTCCCAAAGCCTCCCACTGTCTCATTTCAGGCTTGAGACAGTGCACCTAGCCGGGGATCAAATTTCAACCTGAGATCCAGTGGGGACACATATCCAGACTATTATCATGGACCAAAACAAACATCTGAGGAGTGCAACTATTTCTGAGAAAAACAAAAGCTTTGTTGGCATTTAATGATATGATCATATTATTTTTCTCCTTTAATTTGTTGGACTGTCATCCATTGCATGTCATGAGAGATCTGCCATAATACTTGACATTTGGCCTTACATTTTTGACAGTGGGAATACCACTACCTGGTCATAGAGCATTGTTTTGATATGCTACTGGATTTTCTTTGTTAATACTTATTTGATATTTTGCATTTTAATTCCTAAGTGAGATCAGGCTATCATTTTCCATTTTTGTACGATTTTTGTCAGGTTTTGGTATTAACGTTGTGTTGGAATAATGCAATGAGTTGGGGCAATTTCTAACTTTTAATACGGTCTATAATATTTTGAATTATAAAGGAATGACCTTTCCTTACAGATGAAACAGAACTCAGCTGTGACACTCTTTAATTCTGATTCTTTTTGAAATGACTGATCTTCAATTATTTTTACATACCTTCTATGATAACTGATCTATTCAAGTTTTGTCCTGGTATGTAAATCAGTTTTTTAAATAAATTCTTTTTAAACAGCTTTATTGAGGCATAATTTACATGTCACAAAATTCAATGACTTTTGGTAATGTGCAATTTTTAAGTATATAATTCTATGACTTTTAGTAATGTAGGTCAATTTTAGTCATTTTTTAAAAAAAGAAAATATTCATTTCCTCCAGGTTTTCAACTGCATCCGCAGAATGGCTCATAATATTTTCTTATAATTCTATGCTTAAGGAATGCTGGCTTTCTAAATGAGCATGCTAGCATGAGTGCAAAGAGAAGGAAATGGAGATAATACCAGAGGCAGTAAGTTAACTAATGGGAACACTTGTTGAAGCAGCTAATCAGAGCACTGTGTAGTATGTAAGTCAGGAGTTACAAAGTACAATCATTCATTTCCTTGATTACTAGGCTTTCTAACTACTAGGCTAGACAAGGTGCTCCAAATTCCCTGGTTAAAGTAGGGGCTGAGCAGTTTCAGACCAAGAAGGCAAAGTCACAACATGTGATACTTTCCGTGTATTTGTGGTGTTTTGGCTGGCCACTTCCTTCCATTAAGAATTCTCATAGTAACACCAACGTATTTCACCTCTTTATGTAGGGAAATTTCACTGTGGTCTGGTACCTATGTCAAACATAATTTTTAACACCAAGAATCCAGCAAACTGAACCCTCCACATGAAAAATTTTAAAGTTGTATTTAAAAGGCTTAATACCACTAAATTGTAGAATGATCTTTCATGTGGATATGTTAGGTAAAATGTAAGATGAACCAAAGTATGAATTTATGTCTTCTTTTAAAAATCATGTTTATTGAAGTATAATTTACACATAGTAAAATTCCACCTTTTTGAGTTGTACAGTTCACTGACTTTGCATTAAATTTATAGTGCTTTTACCACTTCACACTCAAGATATAGAATATTTCTATTACCCCCAACTTTTACAAAAGGCATCCTTATATCCCTTTTGTAGTCAATCCTCTACCACAACTCCTAACCCCTGGCAATCACTGATCATATTTTTGTCCCTGTATTTTCTTTTCAAGGTTATTATGTAAATAGAACCATACAGTATATAAGCATTTGTATCTGTCATCATTCTGTTAGCAGCATTTCTGAAATTCATCCATGTTGTTGCATGTATCAGTATGTTCTTGTTCATTGCTCAATATTATTCCATTGTATGAATGTACCATAATTTATTATCCTTTCATCCTTTAAAAGATATTTGAGAGGTTTCCAGTTTGTGGCAATTCTGTATAAGTTGCTACAAACATTAGCATACAGATTTTGTGTAGATATGCATTTGCATTTCTTTTGAATAAATACATAGGAGTGGGATTCCTGGGTTGTATGGTAAATATGTATTTAACTCTACAAGAAACTAGCAGCCATTTTTCCAAACTGTACCATTTTGCATTCCCACAAGTAAAGTAAGAGAGTTTGAGTTGATTGATTTATTCATAAGCCCTTTGTATTTTTGGACTTTTTCATGTTTAGCCATTCTGGTGTTTATGTAGTGGTATCTCATGTTTTAAGTTTGCATTTTCTAATGATTTATGTGTTTATTTGCCATCACATCCTTTTATTTGGTAAAATCTGTTCAAATTTTTGACCATTGAAAAAATAAAGTCTTTCTGTTCTAATTATTGAGTTGTAAGAGTTTTTAAATATATTCTGGATATACTCATTTAGATAGATGCATGCAGAGCAAATATCTGATACTTGCAAGGCAATTTTTGCATTATCAGATATTTGCTTTGCAAATATTCTTCCTAGTCTATAGTTTGTCATTTCGTTTTCATAGTTTAGTCTTCAGAAGACTAGAGACTTCTAGTCTAGAAGACTCTTTCTCTAGAGTCTTTTTCTCTAGAAGAGAAAAAGTTTTCAATTTTAATAAAGCCTAATTTATCAATTTTTTTCATTTATGGTTTGCACTTTTTGTGTTATAACTAAGAAATGTTTACCAACCTAAGGTCATATGTTTCTTCTAGAAGCTATATAGTTTCAGATTTTACATTTATATCTATGACTTATCTCAAGTTAATTTTTATATGGTATGTGAAGAAAAGATTAAGATTCATTTTTTGGCATTTAATTGAATCCAATTGTTCTAACACCATTATTGGAAAAGACTTATTTCTCCATTGAATTACTCTGGCACCTTTGTTGATTGTCACTTGCCCATTTTTGTGTGGCATTTTTCTGAACTTTCTGTTTTATTCCATTGATCTATGTGTCTATTCTATGCTGGTGCTACACTGTATTGATTACTGTAGTTTTAGAGTAAGTCTTGAGATCAATTAGTGTAGGTGTTCCAATTTTGTTCTTCTTTTCAAAATAATTTTGGCTATTCTAGATTCTCTGCTTTTCCGTATAAATGTTAGAATCATTTGTCAATTTCTATCTGCTGCAAACTTGTGCTGATGCTTTTACTAAGATTTTGTTGACTATACAGATCACTTTGGTCTTAACAATACTGAGTTTTCCAATCTATGACCACACTACAGCTCTCTATTTAGTTGTCTTTTTTTCTTATTAATGTTTGGTAGTTTTCATGATGCAACTCTTACACCTATTTGGTTAGGTTTATACATAAATGGTTTACTTTTAATTCTAATTGTAAATTGTAGTTTTAAAAACTTAATTTCCAGGAGTTTATTGTTAGTATATAGAAATACAATTGATGTTTGAATGTTGACCTTGTATTTTGTGACTTTACTAAGCTTACTTAACAGTTCTAGTAGTTTTTTAGTAAGCCCCAGTGCTCTTCTGAATGAATAATATCCAACTGTGTGAAAATACAACTGTGATCCTAGGGGTGGGGGCTATTAATTTTTTGTCTGATTCCCGTATGTGTCTGGTTAAACAATGTTAGAGATTTTTGTAAACCTTGCAATGACCAAAAAATATTTATCACCTTTTCAGGCCTATTGTCCTGAGTACATAAAATACATCCAAATGCCCATCTTCTATGCTTTATTAGAGATAAAGTACAGAAGATTAACAGGTATTTCCAGAATCTTCTGGGTTAAAGGCTATGGTATCAGTGTTAGAAGATTGTGTGTGGATTTTCAAGCTGACTGTGAAGTCCCTGAGGGAAAGATGTGGGGTGGGCTTCTATCAACAGGTACCAGAGAGGAATGGTGGGGGCAACATCTGGAGACCTACCAGGGAAGATGTGAGATCCATTGGTATACCCTGATTGTCAACGTAAGATAATATGCCTTATGTTGGTATTTCCTAAATTGTATTTTGGGATATATCGGTCTTTATTCTTTTCACCAAAAATCCACAATCAAATAAATATGGGAAATGCTTCATACCATATTCTCCTCTTGTAGTTTTACAATGTCCATTAGCATATTAAAGACACTGAGGAAACCTACTTAAAGATACATGTTTACACAGCTTTGTTTAATCCAGCATTCCCCAAACTCATTTGACCATGGAACCCTTCTTTAATATTAAACCTCCTAATCTCCAAAACCTCTTTAGCTTATCTGCTGCAAAATACACTCAGGAAAATATTGCCATGGAAAATTCTGTGATCTCTTTCTCACCTTCAGTATGAGAAAAATATTCACACAAGGTTATTATGTTAGAGCTATCTGATCACTACAAAATGCTCTGAGCAATAAAATGTGCTTAGAATTCTGGAATACAGAGAGGTTTATATTTCAGATGCCTTCATTTCCTTTTGTTTTGACTTAGAAATGATGAGCAAATATTCTCCCAATGTATGCCATTGAACTAAGCCAAGAGAAGGATTCTTCCCACATACTTCAGGGTTTCTTGGTCTTTCCTAATGGTCTCCTTTGGTTGTACTTCAAACTCTTTTTTGCTTTGCTATGATTTGTTGAATAACTGAGCCATCAAACTGTAAAAAAAGGTTTCCCATAAGAGGCATTATGCTACCTGTTTATGTGCTTTGTGTAGTAACCAGGGTGATAGGATAACAATAAAGTAGATACTCCTTGTCTTTCAGAGAAAAATAACTTTCTAATGGTTGACAGAATATGATTAAACCAGCAATGAAATAAACAACATTGCAATTTTTGGCATGAGGCCGCTTGTGTTGGAATTGATCATGTTTGAGACGATAGCTGATGACAAGATTTGTGTTGATCCGTGATGCAAAGTTGTAGCTTTTAAGAAAAGTGCAGCTAGAAACCAGCTCCAAATTGCCTGCCTCTGTAATTAAAAGTATAAATGTTTCAAGTCGAATACATCCTATTAGTAAGATTTTAGGAAACAAAAATTTAATTTATTCACATTCGATATGGTCTGTAAATGCCACCATTATATGCCTTCCACTGGCCTTTGATTAGCTATGGATTAATAAAACTTTTATACCTCCTTTGTCAGCCTCATTTTGAACTCTGTTTTTGCATACTGTTACTATTAAATAAATGAATTAGTGTCCAGAAATGTGTCATGCATATTACCTAGCAGCAGGAAGCATAATACAGTGGTCAGCTCCCCAGGAGCGTTATAAATCCTAATGCGCTCGGTAACCTGCTCACGTGGACCTATTAAAGCATGATGATTTAGTGGAGCAGTATTTGTGCTTAACAATGGAATTTTAGTTAATTCAAAACAAGGTAAATCATCTCCAATTACAGTATTTGAATATTCACAGTTGCTTCCCAAGAACATGTACTGTTGCTAAGCCAAAAAAATTGTTTTTTCTTCAAAAGCATTGTACTGAGTTACTTGCTTGGAGTAACATTTAGGCAGGTTTGGGTAGCTTATGTTAAAAGTAACCCAGTCCTGAAGAATAATGTTTATCTGGCGCAGCTAGCTAACTTGCTGCAAAGCAATTTAGGGCATCCAAAATACAGAAAGAGGGGGAAGCGAGAGCAGGAGCCCCGGGATGCAGCTGCCCACTGCAGAGCTCAGGTGAGCCCAGTAATTGAGCTAGTGTCGATGCCGAGGGTGATGGTGTGATGTTGTTACGTGCATTCCTAGAAGCAGCTGAGGGCTTTTTTGTTCCGCTGTTATCAAAGTCATTTCAGATCCATGTCAGTAGCTTCTTGATACTGCAACTACTGCTGCGTCCCTGTGGGTACCGTATGGACCAGAGAGCATCCTCCAGTTTCAAATAGGCTCTTTTATGCTCAAGGTCTCAAAGAGCCTTTTCAGGAAATAATGATGATTAGCCATCTGGCTGGCAGCAACCACTTTCAGCAGTGTGGGGCCTTAGCGTTGTGTCAGGATCAGCATAGGACCTCCACAGCAGAGAGGGACCAGCCTCCTAACCAGCCAGTCTCCAGTCTTTCCCGGAAGGTGAAATTGGAGTGGAATTAATGGGGAGCAGGGCAAACTTTATTGAAGAAGTTTATTTTGTGTATTGTGGATCTGGACCTTTAGGGACAATGAATGAACAATTTTCCTGACCTTCAAAACAAGTCTGAAATGAACCGATGACTTTTATTTAGTGAAAAACAAAACCTGGAGAGAACGCTGTTGGACACATGTTTTCAAAGTTTGCCAATAGCCGAAGTCTACTTTGTATAAAATTTTAATTTTTTGCAATATCACCATTGATTGTAGTCAGTGATAACTAATTGGCTTTGTAATCAGCAAGCCTGAATTCAAAACTGGATGACTGTGTCTTATAAATTGTGTGTCCTTGGGTGAGTTACTCCCCCTCTCTGAACTTCAATTTATTCATCTGTGAGTGAGGTATAGGTTTAGGTACGATAACATGTTGCTCTGTGGTAGTGGCGTGTAGAATAAATGAAGTAATGTACATAAGATACAAAGTGTTTTTGTTTTTGATTTGTTTAGAGACAAGGTCTCTCTTTTGTCACCCAGGCTGAAGTGCAGTGGTGCAATCATAGCTCACTGCAGCCTCAAATTCCCAACTCAACTGATCCTCCCACTTTAGCCTCCCGAGTAGCTGGAACAACAGGCACGTGCCACCATGCCCGGCTAATTTTTTTCATTTTTTGTAGAGACAGGGTCTAGCCATCTTGCCCAGGCTTGCCTTGAATTCCTGGGGTCAAGAAATCCTCCCATCTAGGCCTCCCAAAGTGCTGGGATTATAGGCATGAGCCACTGCACCCAGCCAACAGGATAGCTTCTATTGTTTTTACTGCTGATTTGTAAGGCGTACACAGATTGTATTGAATAAATGTAATTTTGATTATAGGTTGTATATAAAGGCTGACCAAATTGTTTTTGCTCTTATTTCATGTAACCATCATTCGCTACTGGCTTTGTTTTATCTCTCTCTCCATCCATTCATCTGTCCATTCATTCAATCATCTATCCTCTACTTATCCAATTAGTAATATATATACATGGTAAAAAAAAAAAAAAAATCTAAAACACTACCAAACGGGTGGTCTCCCTTTTACCTCTGTCCCTAGACCCCAGCTCCTCTCTCCAGAGGCTACTGTTACTAGATTCTTCTGTGTCCCTCCAGAGGTATTCCACTCACATACAAGCACATATACATACCCTACAAACAACATAATACTATCAACACTCTTCAGCACCTAAAAGGTTAGCAACTTATCTTATGAGTGTTCCATATTAGTACTATAACCTACCTCAATTTTCTTAACACCTGCATAGTGTTACGTAGTGTGGTTTTACCTTAATTTACTTAACCAAACCTCTATTGTGGGCACTTCAGTTGCTTTTAATTCTTTGCAGTTACATACATTGCTGCATAGAATTGCAGGATATTCTCACAGTTACAAGATATTTTCCTAGAAATTGATTTTTTAGGTCAGATTTTTGTGGAAATTGCCAAACTGCAATTTCCAACTCGAAATTATTTAGAAATAATACATTGTCCCCAAGCAATACTTATTTTAACATTCACAACAAATCTCCCCACCAGACTATAAGTTCTATTCAGCATATACTGTGTTCTAGGAACTGTATTCTATGATGAGATACACCAGTGAGCTAAAACTGACAGAGGCCTTGTTCTCTTGAAACTTGTACCATTTGAACACTTGAGTGCATGCAGTCACACATGCTCATGTGGACACTTCTCAAGATTTACTGTACAAATGGCCTTTCTAGTGCCAAGAAATAGCCGAATGTCTTTCTTCCAAGAATACCACCAATAACGCCATATACCTTGCTAGGTATCTGAACTCCAAATGTTATAAGGAATATTGACTACCTATAGTTGATGCTTGCTCACCACGCTGTATCCCTTGGGTTATCTGGTTTCACATATTTGTAGCAGACTCTTCCATACACCATTATACGTACTGCAATTTCTGCTCAAATTCTCTAATGTGCAGAAGGCCACTCGGTCACGCACAGGTGTAATCCACAGTGTGTGTGTGTGGGGGGGGATGAAAGGTTAGTACTCTGGAAGATACCCCTCAGTCAATGTGGATCATATGTCTGTTGGTGAATGCCCCAGCATCGCATCTTAGGGTGGTGTGTTTCTGAGGCTTGCTCTGCATGATCCTCAGAAGGTCTGCAGTGGTGTGAGCCCAGTTGCCTGCAGCAGTAACTAGCACATTAACAACCCCTTGGTTGGCTCCTCTCTGTTTTCATTCTCTCCTTCCAAACAAACTATCTGCACCCAAGTCCTTATTACAGGGTTTGCTTTCAGAGAAAACCAGTCTAAGACACACTGAAAATTCTGGACTGCCTTCACACAGAGGAAACTCAGTAAAAAGAACTAAATTTACTGTGGTTATTGCTTCATCATCTCTAACATCATGGTGTCACCTGTCAGAAGTAAAATCAAGCCAGTCAAATTTCTGAGCAGCTTCTAAGTTCTGGGAAAACTAAATACACAAGATAAATGTGAGTCCTGACATCAAGGAACACAGAGCCTGTCAAATGAACTGCTTTTCCCAAGCCTGACTATAGAACAAGACAATTTGGTTAAAGATCTCCATTATTCCCTTTCTCCAAACTACATGTGATTTTCTGTAGGAATATATGACCCAGTGGGTTATAGAGCTATACAAACTGGGCCTGATGAAAAATCTAAGGTGGACCCCATTCTCTCTTTGATGTAAGCCTAGACTCTCATTCTTTATAAGTGACAGAAATTCAATTCAAAGTAGCTTGAGCCAAAATTAAGGTATTAGCTAAATTAACTGGAAGTCAAGGAATGCAGTCACTGGCTTCAGGCATGGGTGGATCCTGAGTCTCAATAATGTTTTCAGGATTTTCTCTGTTTTCAACTCTCACTTCTGATTCCTTTGTTTGGGCTTCACTCTAGGTCAGGTTTTTTTCACATGAGAGAAAAAAATGGCTCCCAGTGGGTCTTGGTTTACACAGTCCTTACATCTAATGACCCCAGCAAAGGAGATGTCCTCTTTTTCCTAGCGTCCATGTAAAAAGGTCTTATAGAGACAATATGGCCCTGCTTGGATTATGTGCTTATCCCTGAAACAATCACCGTGACCAAGGGAATGGGGAATTCTTGTAGGGCTGAGTCATGCCCATCACTCACTGGAAGGGGTAAACCTTATTATTAGTGAAATGGGCTCTGCTACTACAAGCAAAACACAAAATAGTCACAGCAGGCTGACAGCACACTAAAGTGAAGCACAGCCCTTTATAGATCCCAAGGCTACAGCAAGAAGTGTTTTCCTGTTTTCTTTGGGAGTGGGTGTCTCCGAGCAAAATGAGATTCTTGGGTGGAGAGCAGGTATTGATTTATTTGGATTTACCCAAAGCAAAAAAGAGGCTGCCTCAGGTTGTACTTTCTGGAGCTCTGGGTATTACTATGGGGTCTTCTACAGATGCTCTGGTCAAGGCACAGGTCCTGCACCCACTCTGAATGGCAGGCACTCTAGGGGTAAATGAGATGTCAAAGTCTTTCCTAATAAGGCTATCCATGACTGGAGCCACTGGAAAATCAGAAGAGGGAGCCATGGGGTGGCTTCACCAGCAGTAAGACCTTCATTCTTGGGCGCATTCCTGAGTGGAAAATGCCCTCTGCTCTCTGCCACTGAGTTGGAAGCAAAGGCAGCTTCCCCAACCCTGTAAAATGTCGGGAAGCAGAAAGAGGAGCTGCAAATCGGTCCTCTGCCTTGGATGCCAGAGAAGCAGCTGACAAAAGCCTGTGGCAGGGCTGTCTGTGAATAGCCTGTATGATGCTGGTTGGGAAGCCTCAGAGCTGAGACCCCCTCAACAGTGTGCTGGCTGTTTCAAGAGGCTGTTTCCCCACTGGCCCAGCCCACAGCTGTATGTGGGCTTGCTTAGCTCCAGAATGTGCAAAGCTGAAGCGTCTCTCTTTGATCCTTGCCATGTACCTTTAACCAAAGCCAAAGTACTTTTTAGGCCAGTGGCACCCATAATGCCTGGTCTTTGTCCATGTTTAGACCAAAGACTTTCCCATCATCAGTGGGCCGCAGTGTGTATTCTGCCAATCCCCAATTCCTATATTGGCTTTCCCCCCCCCCCCCCCCATTTCTACTCTGCATGTGGCTCTCCTGACTGTGATTGCAAAGCCTTCTGGCAATTCCGGATTTTAAGGAATCACCAGCCAAATCCTATAGATTCAACTTCTTTTCTTTCACCACCTTCCCTTTTCCCTTAGCTTGTAATTAGCCATTTTTCCTTATAGTTTTGAAGTCTCCTTATTTGAAATTCATCAGTGAGTTAGTCCTGTGGGAGTTACTCTCAATTACAAATTGAAGACTAATTGTGCTGCAATGACTGTTGCTGTAAGACGCCTCCACTGTAATCGCTCCCTAAATTAACTCTCGCCTCTTATTTAACACTAAGTTAAGGCTTTAAAAGGAGCTGTGATTTGTAGTAGGCAACACAGTAGTTGCTGAATTGTGGAGTCACACCTATAAATAAATAAATAAATATAAATATATAGACACACATACGTATAATTTTATAAATTCCCTTTTCATTTATAAATTATGGATTATTTCTAAAATGTAAAAGTAAAATTGCTTAACAGAAACAGCATAATTTGCTTTTATTTTTTTTCTTGAGACAGAGTCTCACTGTTGCCCAGGCTAGAGTGCAGTGGCACGATCTTGGCTCACTGCAATCTCTGCCTCCCAGGTTCAAGTGATTCTCCTGCCCCAGCCTCCCGAGTACCTGGGATTACAAGTGTGCACCACCAACGCCCAGCTAATTTTTGTATTTTTAGTGGAGAGACGGGGTTTTACCAGTTTACCAGGCTGGTGTTGAACTCCTGACCTCAGGTGATCTACCCGCCTCGGCCTCCCAAAGTGCTGGGATTACAGGTATGAGCCACCACATCTGGCTAATTTTGCTTTTACTGTCATGTACAACTAAATTTTTTCCTTATTGCCAGTCTTTTGTTCTGAAAAATAGTTTCTGAAAAGCTTAAATCACTACCCTCCTGCCCCCACACACTCTTGTTTTATATTGCCTTGATGTATTTTCTTACTCAGTGTGCCTCTTTTTTTTCCAAGGGTAGGATGGGGTGGGGGAGAGAGGTCTGACTCCTGATCGAAGGGGGTTGCATGATCCCCTGTATTTTGTGCTTCTATCCAATCATTGCCACTCTGACAATCAGGTGACAAGCAGCAAGCTGGAGATAATTCATCAGAAATTAACCCAGAGAAGAGGAGATATAAAGGTAGCGCCCACAAGAGGAGGTGAGGCCCTGGCCCGAATCAGGAGGCCACAACAGTGTCAGAGCAGGTGACACCTCAAAGGGTCAGCCAAGGATTCAACCCCTTTTAGACATGATCTTTAGGACACTTCCATTAGAAACTGATGAAGTGACTTCTGCAAGTTTGATGCAAGCTTAAGCAAAAATTCAGACTTCAAGTTATGAATATACTTTTCATTCTCTAGCAAAATATGGCTATGTGATTTTAAGTATAAATTAAAAAGTAACTTAAAAGGCATCTGAAAATGGTCTTTTGGCCTTAACCAAATGATGACAATATGAACAGCCATCAGTTTTGGCTTCCTCCGAAAGGACAGGCAGAGGCTAAGCGCATTTGATCTACAGTTCCTGCTACCTGTCCTGCCCCAACACTCTGGGTACAGCACAGGCAATAGCTCAAGACAGACTGGCCTTAAAGCCAGTTACCAGATGCCAAGGGAAAGGCAAAAGGAAATGGACAAGAAGTGTAAGAAACATATAAAACTGTCAAACTTCTCAAGTCCAGGCTAGCTGCTTCCTAGCCATGCCCCAAACCCTACCACTCCACTAGTCCCCTGCTGGTCCCCTGCTTGGCCTCCTTCCCTACCAGCTCTCTGCCTGCCTCTTCCTCCTGGGTACCATCTTCTTACCCACAGACAAGCAGAGCTCTGAAATGACTGGACAAGAACGTTGTTACGTTCGTATCTCATAGAATGACCTATGGGCATCTCTCTGAGAATTTTCACTCCGATTAGATATTCTCCATCCCTCACCCCATATGGAAAATTAATTCAGGGTTAGAAATAGAAAGATGATTTCCTTGAGCTGCCACCACACCCAGACCCAAACCCAGCCCTAAAAGGAATGTGACTCATTTGGAGTTACCAAATAATAGATCAAAACTCCTCCAATCTGTCTGCTGCCCACCTCTCACAACAGAGGCAAATATCCTTGCCCATTTAGTTCCAAAATTAAACTTTACTTCCAGATTATAATCACCACTCTTTGTGCACAGATTATTTGGACACCATAGAAAAGTAGAGGGAAGGGGGAAATCCAGCCATAGTTTCACACTTAGAGACAAAACTGGTACACTGACTTCCAGTCCTTCCTTTATATGAGGTGTAAATTTTTTCTAACATACTAGAGACTGCTTTCCCCTAATTACCAGAGATGCGATTTTAATTTAACATTATAATATACATATTTCTCTTGTTAATATAAATTTGTAAATGCATTTAACATAACCATATTATATTTATATAATAATGAACATATTAATACATTAATAATTATAGTATATAAGTATATATTTATAAACATATTTACAAATATAAGGTTGTAAATATATTTCATATCTTTGTAAATATATTTAACAGATGCAAGATAATTCACTGGATATAGCATAGTTTACTTAACCTAAATGAGTCAAAATAAGGGAATGTCTTTCCAATTTCACTGTTATTATTAAGGTTGTAACTAACACAAATGCATAAGCATTTTTAGGTATGTAAGCTAGTTTCTTTACAAAAGGTTCCTGAAGGGATAGAGATGGGTCAAAGGGTATAAATCTTTTTAAGGCTTTTTTTTTTTTTTTTTTTTTTTCTTGAGACAAGCTCTCACTCCGATTGCCGAGGCTGGAGTGCAGTGCTATGATCTCAGCTCACAGCAGCCTCACCCTCCTGGACTCAGGTGTTCCTCCCACCTCAGCCTCCTGAGTAGCTGGGACCAAAGGCTTGTGCCACCATGCCCGGGTCGTTCTTTTGTCTTTTTAGTAGATATGGGGTTTTGCCATGTTGCCCAGGGTGGTCTTGAACTCCTGGTCTCAGGCAATCCATGTGCCTCAACCTGCCAAAGTGCTGGGATTACCTGCATGAGTCATTGCACCTGGCCCTTTTGAAGGCTTCCTGAGGGTCATTGCCAGAGTTCCCTGGCCTTTTTAAAGGGGCAGTTAAAAAACTGTTTTGTGGCAGTCACAGAGGCTCTCACTGACCCCAGGGGAAGGGTTTGCCACTCAGCTGACTGGAAACCAAACAAACATTTTTATATACTGAAAAATGGCTCACCAGTGGTGGCCTTCATGTAGAGGTGCAGCCTGCTTCATCCATTCCTGAAGGCAAATTAACATCCCAAGGATGTGTTTGTAGGACTGCAAGATTCCCCCAGAGCTATCTTCCAAATGTTAAAAATAGTTTTTTAAAAAATTAGTGTCAGTGTTCATGAATGACAGTTCTTTTGTTAAGTGTCCCAGATATCTGGAGAATAGGTGTGTTTGTGTGTGTGTGTGTGTGTGTATGATGTATAGAAACACAACACACATACACACACAATCAGACTCCAATGAACACAATAAAGATGCTTATTGTATATCTTCAATGAAGGAGACTTAATTTCTCCATTTTCAACACACATAATTTTCAGTCACATTTCCTTTAGACAGGATAGGTGATGTCACCTGCTATTACTGCAGAAATAAAGGCTCCTCTCCCCCTTTGTAACATACACTGATGGATGGAAGCATCGGCATTTGCTAACAAATTACTATACCTGCTGTTTGGTGCTATTTCCTCCTCTATCTGCCTCCCAGACAGACATTTTTTGCCTATTCGAAGCTATTTGAACTCCCAGTTCAAGGGATCTTTGTTAGATGGCCAATGTGTTACCAAGAACGTTGGAAGGAACTAGTAAAAGACACACATTTCATATGTGGTGGCATCATGCCAGAGTGATACTGCAAGCATTGCTTTAGCGAATGCTGGCCAGCATGCCCGCCGACACAGCAGGCAGCCGAGGTAAACAGGAGCACGGTTTAATGCATATTCACAAGGTGCCTTAATCCCTTGTGAGGTGTACTGAGTGCCCACTGGGTAGTTTGTATCCCTGTTAAGAGCATACTGGTGGCAACTCCAAGGGAAGTGAACGTACTAAAATATTGTAATCAGATTCCTAGGGCACTGTTTTTCTCCTAGCTCAGCGATTAGAGATTTCCCCCTGGAAATGATTTCACATGAAAGCCTTCAAATAAAAAATATTGTACTAGAAGAGGAAGGGGTTACGTATAGATGTACAGTCAGTCCAGAAATGTGGAAATATCTTTCTGCATCCTTATTTATGTGCACACACACGTACCACAAATTATATGTACTTCCCCAGCAAATGTATTCGAGAAAAAGACAGCAATGCCGTTCCACTGTTTGTGCACACATGCAGAGGAAATAGTCCATTCCAAGGTTAGACAGATACCTCTGAAGGCTCCTTTAGCTTGGGTCTCGATCATATGCATAAAGAGGCTTTTCACCGAGTGGATGACTAATTCATTCATCTTGATTGATAATTAGAACCGACAAAGAACAGATCAACACAAATCACAGGGCAAAAACATCTGGGACTCAGTTTAATGAGAATACCCCAAAACCTCTTTAGTAGTAATTGCATTGCAAGCACCAAATAGCGTTCACGGTTGTTTTTGCAAATGATACAAATTAGCACCCAAGATCTGAAAAGTTTACTGACTGTAAAAACATTGGGGAATTTAGCAGGGCCCTGAGTAGCTTGGCCAAATATATGTACTAACCTAGATACATTCTGGCATATAAATTTGGGGACTTCTTGGAGTGCGGGAAAAAAAAAAGTTAAGATTCTGAATCCTACTGCTGTTTGCACTTGGAACTCCCAGGTGGGCAGATTCATCTATGAGGCAGTTTTCCTTTTTCCCCACAGAATCCCTTACCAATTTCACACAAATACCCTGAGAATTTTTAAATATCCAAGATGCTTAAAATCTGCAAGTGTAGATCCTTTGCCTTGTTAGGAAATGTAGACACCACACAAACAATTTGAAGGTTTCATGGGTACCAAGTTATACCTAAAAAGCTCAGGAACGCTGTAATAAGATGTAACAATTGCCTATCTTATGGGATCTAAACAAACCTAGAGAAACAAGAAGAGATTTTCAAAGCAGTTGCCTCTGGTTTTGACTTGTTTCCTTCTTCAGCCACCTCTGCCTAAGTCCAGCAAGAATTTAGGAAAAGGTGCTAATCATATAAATCCTGCAGAGGGAAATTTCAGACAAGTTAAATATGCCAAACGGAAACAGGAAGGCTTCATTAAAAAAAAAAAAATAGTGTCACAATGAAGCAAGTGCCTTTCTCAATGCTTAGAATGCTCTTTCTCTCCTTTTACATAGTTCTCTTTCCTTCTTCAAGACTTCCCTGGCAGCGACACACCACTGTGGACTCAGGGTTCCAACTCAGACTACTTGCTTGCACTACTCTTCATCAATTAGCCTGTTGGATCTCCACTTATTCTCTTCTGCCTTGTAAGCTTAGAAGATGTTCAATCCATGTGTGTCCACGGCACCCCATCTTTTTAAATCATACTCCTTTTTATCAAACATTTTCTACCTGTAGTTTTCTCATGTGGAAGTGTCCCAAGGTCAGCAAGGCAGGGACATTCGGTGAAAAGACTACAGAAAATAGGTGGTTCTGAAAAATGGAAGGACCTCCCCAAAGTCATGCGCCCACTAACATGCAGTGAGAACTTCCAAGCACGCTACCGTGGCTGATGACGTGAAACAGCTAAATTGTTAAAACAGACAAAAAACCCTGCTGTCTGTCTTTTGGAGTTCTCTGGCAATACTAGTGAAATGATTTGAGTTAAAATCATTTTAGGATCCTCATCTTTTTGTAGAAAAGTAAGGGCTTATTGAAACATAGTCATCAAGTCCCATTGGTGATGGTTCCAGCTGCCTTGTTGGAGACAATGGAAATGAGAAATTGTATCCACATTATATATCTGCAAAAGCTTCCAGAAGATATTTCAGAGTCATTCTAGGGAAGAACAGAAATGGACACATCATATTGTGGTGTTTCAACAAATCCCACTCCCTACAGTATTTTACTTCAAGTAAAATCAAATAAATGTAAAATTAATTTAGAAAAATATTCAATAAGAAAAATGTCACTAGAAGGGTTTAAATGAACATTAAATGCACCTGGAAGTGGAAGAGTAGTCCTAGCTTTCTTTGCCTTGGAGTCTCTTAAGAATGCATGTGGGACCTCATGTAGGAATACAAGTTTCCAGGCCTTTTTCCTTTTTCTTTAACACCAGCCAAGCCCCCATGTCTAAGTCCCAGTTGCCCCTGTGCCGTTTGTATCTAGCATGTGAAGCAACTTCTATAAGCAAGGAGCAATATTTTGATATGGACATAAAATTTTAAATGGCAGGTAATGAAATGGCCTGTGAAGTGGTATAGTTGGAAATAACATTTCAAATTTTTTTTTTTTTTTTGATACAGACGCGTTTTGTTGCCTAGGCCAGAGTGCAGTAGTGTGATCTTGGCTCACTATAACCTCTGCCTCCTAGGTTCAAGTGGTTCTCATGTATCAGCTTCCTGAGTAGGTGGGATTACAAGTGTGCACCACCACGCCCAGCTAATTTTTTTAATTTTTAGTAGAGCCAGGGGGTTCGCCATGTTGGCCAGACTGGTCTTGAATTCCTAGCCTCAAGTAATCCTTGCTCCTTGGTCTCCCCAGGCAGTGGGATTACAGGAATGAGCTATTGTGCCTGGCAGAAATGTCTCTATGAACACTCAGTAGCCACCTGACCTATAACAGCTAGAAAGGGGTGGGAAAACTATGGGCCAATCTGGCTGCCCCACTTTTGTATAGCCTATGAGTTTAAGAATGATTTTAACTTTCTTAAGCGGTTGAAAAAAATCAAAAGAAGACTAATATTTTGTGATATGAGAAAATCATATGGAATTAAAACGTCAGTATCCATCAATCAGGTTTTATTGGAATATAACCACACCATTCATTTCCATCTTAACTATGCCTGCAGAGTTGAGAAATTAGAATGAGACGTTATGATCTGCAAAGCCGAAAATGTTTACTATCTGACTCATCCTAGAAAAATCCTGAGCTAGAAGAAAGCATTGCTGAAGCACCATGAGGGTTGTAGACAAGATAAATGTATACTTTAGAGATGAATTCAACATTTTCTCTGGAACAAAAAAGACCACACCCTTTTTCTAAACTGATAAACAGATTTTTTAAAATGTTGATGGCAGTTAACAGGGCATAAATTCACATGCTTCCATGCCCCTCTGTTCCAGCGTTCAGCCTCTGTGCCAGCATTCACTGCATTGTAAAAATTGTAGGTGGTCCAGTTTGGTTATTTACTCATATCGTTGTCTTTGTCTTCTTAATTATAACTTGATAAATTATTTGTGGCACCACTCTTCCAATATACATTTTAATCCAGGTTAAATATTTCACTTAGTAGTACAACTAAAGGAATCCCAAAGTATCCAAGTGGTAATTAAATATTTTAAAGAAGAGATCAAGCAAAGGTGTAGAAAATTCCAAGGAGACAGCATTAACAGTGGCTCAGTAATGAGAAACAATCTGGAAAATACAGTCTATAAACAAGTACCTCCCTGCTAATTCCCCACTCATTTACAATATTCCAGGCAGAGATTTTAAATGGAAAGACTGTCTTATTCTACAGAGAATCTAATGAATTTAGCACTTAGAATGAATTCATCTGGGAGGGGTTTAAAAGGAATTTTTATCTTGTCAAATTTATTGAATCAAAAACCTAGTAAAAAGTAAAAATGTATTTTACATCACACGGTGTGTACTACATCTTGTTAATGTAATGTAAGTAGAGACGTTCTCTTCAAAAATTCAAAAACATTTGTTTTAGGAAATGTTTAATGGGTAAGACTGAAAATACTAAAAATAACTTGAAATTCAAATCTGGACAATTCTCTCAACATTAGGGTCATTTGAGCCAGATCATCTGAAAAGATAAAGGACAATTCCTTTTAATCTTCAAAACACAATTACTGTATAGTGTTAGAGTTGGTTGGCAAGAGGAGGTACCTTAGCTTAATCAATACTGTAATTACAACAGCACAATTCCAATTCAGCAGAACATCCACAGGCCTTCCTCTTAAAAACTTGCAACTGCTGTACTCCACTACAAAATCCTGTATGTCTGGGTTTGTTATTAACTCTAGGTTTGAATTAGAATTCCCTATCTTACAGCTTGGAGCTAAACTCTGTTTACAAAACAGTATTTACACTTGACTAATTTTGCAGATCAAACTAATTAAATCAATTAAACTGGTGATTAACCAAATGAAGGCTGATTGCAAAAATTAGTGGGTTTATTTTGGAGGACTGGAAGTAAGCTAATTACTGCAGTGATTACTTGAACCTGTAGTACTCTAAATGTGGTATAAATTGAAACCTCATCGTGAATTAGACTGGGAATTCATTACAGTTTAAAGCACTGTTAATACTATTCAGTCTGTTCCTCCTTGGGGAAAATTTCCTCTCTCTGTGTTTTGTATACTGATAAACAATCACTTGGGTTATGTGCATTTTGTGGTGCAACCAGTAAAATAAGGGAGGCTGAAGAAAAGTTATTTTAGAGTGATAAACACCAGTGCCTGTCAAACTTTAATGTGCATATGAAACACCTGAGGATCTTGCTAAAAGGCAGATTATAATTTATGATGATGTGGGTGGAAGTGGTAGTTAGGGTTGCAGTGGAAGCACAGTATGGGAGGTGTTCATGCGAGTGTGTGTGTGTGTGCCTCTCTGCATATGAGTATGCATGTGTGCTAAGATGCTGCCTGTCTATCAAGCTCCCAGGTGATGTTGATGCTGCTGGTTCTTGGACCACACTTTGAGCAACAAGCACATACATTGAAGCAGGGACTGTTGAACTGTTAGAATTAGATTTTGATGCTTCAGGATGGGATATGGAGACCAAGCTATCATTATATTCCCTGATGATGAAAGCTGACCCACTTTCAGTAGCAATGCCTGAGCAGGTAGCCTCGGCATCAACTGATTCAGTAATGGCTCCTACTGATGAGTCCTCATCGGTGGCTTTTCTCATGGTCTTCTCATGCAGGTGTGTTAGTAACAGATTATGTCCATACATAATGCACTCTACTAATTGGTTTTTAAAGCATATCATTTTAACAAAATGTGAATGTGGCTGAGCATGTGGTCTACATTTGGCTGAATTAAATATCACTGAGCTTTCTGCTGTTTTGCCTTAGCTTTGAATTTGTGAGATGTTATTTACAATAATGAAAGAGAGGCGTTGGGTTTTGTCTAAAGACACAATTAGGTCTAGGAGACAGATGTTGTTTTTTATGCAAAATTTAAAGGGATACAAGCAATTTCCTTTTGTAGCCATGCTGGAGAAGATGTAGGCATGTTATTTCCAGTGTTTCTGTTATTTTCAATGTTTCAGCTATTGTCATGTTATTTTCAGTGTTGCTTCCACTTTAAAAATTGGGGGAAAAAGTTAATTTTCTCAGTTAATCAATGAACCTGTCTTGACATTTGGTTTCCTGCGTGTTGTGGGTTCATAGCAAGAAACACCTTATCCCTACAGGAAATCCCACAACCTTTAGCAATGACTATTCATTGCCGTTTGATAAGTAGTACCCCCCTGTGTGCCAGGGGCTAGAGAGTGCAAATTTAAACAAATTAGGACCACAGACTGTGTTTTAATAAAGACAGAGCTCCTAGAAAGGGTAGGCCCTTCTGAAGAGTTTCCATCTGGTGCGACAACAACAATAGCGTGGCTACACAAAACAGCTTTACATTAGAAACGGATTGCGCAGGGCTTTGAAAAGTTGCCTAAAAGTTCATCAGAAACACTTTTGGTTGCAATTTTTATTGACATGCTTCTTAGATAACTTTTTCATGTTAGTCTTGTGAAAGTATTTGAATTTTTTCTGTATGTTCACAGACATTTGCAAGCTGCCAGCTCCCCAGTCTGGATGTGAACTAGCATCACAGAATCTGGTGGGTGAAGATGGAGAAAGTGCAGGAGGTTGAACTGAGTCCTTATAGATCCCAGAGAAACAGCTTTACAAGGGAAACTCTGATTGTCCTCTTTCTTCTAAAACTTAAAAGTAGTAAAAATAGATAAAAATTATAGGCTGGAACTTCTTGAGTGATTGATGCCAAGCTTTGGAGAGTTTGTCAAGTTGAATCAGTTGAATCAGTTGAAGGAATTTAGCATAAAGATTGAAGAGTTTTCTTGCCTTAGCAAAAATCATCAGAATATTTCTATTAATTACCAACTGGCGATCGACAGAATTCCTAATTATAGAAGACAAAAACAAATGACCACATAATCAACTGAGAGACTGTGTGCAGGTGACAGTTGCTTCCGTGAACTCACCATGGTCCGAGACTGCATGTTTGGATTCTGTCCACTGACCTGGAGTGGATCTATCTTTTCAGGGCAAAATGACAGTGACTGAAATATATATATATTTATAGGCATTCAGGTGTGTGTGCTAGTACATAGCTCTCCTCTCCCAGATACACACAGCAGGAATCCTAGTGTCTGTTACACTCTCAGGAAGTTGGTTTAATACTTTACAATGGGAAGGATACTTGTCTAGAGGTCGGCATGCTCACACAGACCTGCCCAGTACATTCATTTCCTGTAGGAAAAGCTAACACTACCCAATTATCAGATGCTTGTCGATATTAGGGAGAACTTCTCAGTTAAGATGGCATGAGACCCTCTTCCCACTGTAAGGATAGCCTTTTCGCAGAAGGCTTCACGGCCATAGGCACAGACAACAACAGCCACGATTCTTCTGTTTGAAATTTTCTATGTTTCTTCTAAACCCTTCTCTACATACCTCTTCCTCCTAACGGGATGCAATGACATTAATTAATGACTTATCAACTATAACCCCACTCCTAGTCCATCTTTTGGAAATGCATCCCAAATCAACTTGAAGGCAATGGGAAGAGATGGAAGGGACCTGTGCACTTCGTGACTACACTGAGCAGCTGCCGATGGAGCTGCCCAACTCAGGATTTCCTCATCGTGTAACACTTTTTTTTTTTTTTTTTTTTTTTAATTAAGCCACTTGAGTTAAGGTTCATGTTCTGTGCAGATGAAAGCAACAGGACAGCTGGGCGCAGTAGCTCACACCTGTAATCCCAGCACTTTGGGAGGCCAAGGCGGGTGGATCACCTGAGGTCAGGACTTCAAGACCAGCCTGGCCAACATGATGAAACCCCATCTCTACTAAAAATACAAAAAATTAGCTGGGCGTGGTGGTGGGTGCCTGTAATCCCAGCTACCTGGGAGGCTGAGGCAGGAGAATCACTTGAACCCAGGAGGTGGAAGTTGCAGTGAGCCAAGATCAAGCCATTGCACTCCAGCCTGGGCGACAGAGCGAGACTCCGTCTCAAAAAAAAAAAAAAAAAAAAAAAAAAAGAGCCAAACTCTGTCTAAAAAACAAAAAACAAAAAAACAGGAGCTTTTCTTCTTGACAAAGGGACTACTTTTTTTCCTTATGCAACCCAGATCTTTGGACACTTCCTGCGTTTGTGCTGGATGAACACTGGAATTTTCATCGTGCCAGTTGATTCCATGTCTCTATTTTTCAGATGAATAAATGGCTTGAATAAATGAATCCAGAACTTAGTAGTTACACAAAACTGTACCAGAACTCTCTCAATTATTGTCAGCCAAGATGGCCTTTTCCCCAAAACTGGATCATAGTTCCTGGGAAAACTTTTCTCCCAAAAGCTGAGTGGATTGAGCCAGTGTTCCTACATCTGTCTTCTCATGCAGAGAGTCCAAGTAAAGAATAAATGTATTTCCTTTAGATGCAAACTTTTACCTGCCCTGCCCAAGTTTGGAATTAAAGCCTATTTAAGATTTCACCCAGGTCACTTTTCCATACCTCCGCACTTTTGCTGGGTGTAGCATTTAAAATGTTAAGCCAATTTGCATTTTATTATTTCATTATTTCAAAAAGTACCCACTCAAGGACTGAATTACCAATGAGATGTTACCATAAACTAGGTAAATAGCACAATGTAATTTACAATATGGAGATAAAAGGACTTATCCGTAGACTAGAATAAGAAGCATGTAACCAGTTAATGAAATTTATAGTAACTTACAGTGGGAATATTTAACATTAAGAGTGCAGTCTCAACTAATCTGGAAGTTGGGGTGATTCTTTTCTGAGTGTTCTTTTGAGGTCTAACTTATGCAGAGTAGTCAATGTATTAGCTCAACTTGCAGTGAAATGGATTAATTTGTCCTTCAATATTGCTTGATTTCAGGTGTGAAAAGAAGCAGAGAGAAATCCTCTTGAGACCTTGAGGAAGACTGACATACGCTTTTGAAAGGTTTCCTAAGAGTTTATGTAGATACACTCATGCAGCAATCTTGAACACCTCATATGTGAGCGGCATCAGGCATTTTGTCAGGTGCTGAGGAGTTTGTGAAGATGCATTAGACTTAGATTCTGCTTCCACGAGGATCCAGATAAGACACTGACTTAAAATAGTGACAGAAAAAGAGAAAAGTGACTCCAGGATGTTGCTCCTTGAGAAATATGAGGGGCATGACGCTACTGAGGGAAACAGGGCCATGGGGAGGGAGGTGTTTCTGTCCCTAGATGAGCTTGGATCTTAGGGTGTTAAATTTCAGATGTTGCAGGATCGATCTGTAGATATATTTTATGTAGCTGGAGACCATGAGGCTATTAGAATTTTTTTTTTTTTTTTGGGATGGAGTCTTGCTTTGTCGCCCAGGCTGGAGTGCAGTGGTGCAATCTCGGCTGACGGCAACCTCCGCCTCCCAGGTTCAAGCGATTCTCCTCCCTCAGCCTCCCAAGTAGCTGGGACTACAGGCACCCACCACCATGCCTGGCTAATTTTTTGTACTTTTAGTAGAGATGGGGTTTCAGCCTGTTAGCCAGGATGGAGGCTGTTTGAATTTTACATAGTACTCCAGTTGAATTTATTTTAACGAGTTTTCTTCACATTAATAACTAGACCATCCTTAATAGATAAGCCTTTTTGTTTAGAAATTCATTATAGCTACATACTAATAAAATATTGGGAGTGACGGGGTGCTTTTCAAGTCAAAACTGGAAGGAAACACCCAGCAGATCACTTTGCTTGCCCCTTGTTTGGGCCAGTTTTAAACACAACATTGGGAAACACCACAGCCCGGTGGAAAGCTCACTGGCTTGGATATCAGAAGATGCGAATTCTTTTTCTGACCAGTAATGTGACCCTTGGAAAAGTCACTTAGTCTTTTTGCAATATTGTTTTCTCATCTGTAAAGGTAGATAGGACTCATTAATCACAAAGACTCTTGTAGATCTTTCTTTCCATGATCTCTATTGTACATTGTTGATCACTCACCAACTTTATTTTACCCTTGACATCTCTCTCCATCAGAGGTGTTTTAAAAAATTTGTACAATTTTTTAGCTTCCTAAAACATAATCATTATTTTCTTATTTGTTTCTTTTAATTTTACTTTAAGTTCTGGGATATATGTGCTGAATGTGCAAGTTTGTTACATAGGTATATATGTGCCATGGTGGTTTGCTGCACCTATCAACCCATCGTCTAGGTTTTAAGCCCCACATGCATTTGTCCTAATGCTCTCCCTCCCCTTTCTCCTCACTCCCCAACAGGCCCCGGTTGTGATGTTCCCCTTCCTGTGCCCATGTGTTCTCATTGTTCAACTGCCTCTTATGACTGAGAACATGCAGTGTTTGGTTTTCTGTTCCTGTGTTAGTTTGCTGAGGATGATGGTTTCCAGCTTCATCAAGTCCCTGCAAAGGACATGAACTCATTCTTTTTTATGGTTTCATAGTATTCCATGGTGTAAACTATTTTAAATTTCATATGGAACCTAAAAAGAGCCTATATAGCCAAGACAATCTTAAGCAAAAAGAACAAAGCTGGAGGCATCATGCTAACTGACTTCAAACTATACTGCTAGGCTACAGTAATCAAAACAGCATGGTATTGGTACCAAAACAGATATATAGACCATTGTAACAGAACAGAGGCCTCAGAAATAGCACCCATTTGTTTCTTACTGAGCCCTAAAATGATGCCCTTATTGATAACACCTCCATTCGGATGAGGAAACTGGGACATAAAGAGAGTAAAGGGCTTGCCTAAGGTTCCCATCTGGTGTGTGTCAGAGCTGGGACTCATACCCAGGTCCTCTTCGTATCTCACCCCTCTACACACACAAATCTTTCCACCCCAACATGCTGCAGTGTTCATTAGGTCCACGCTTGAATAGACTTTAAAAGAAAAACTCTTGTAAAGACATAATTAACATTTGGGATTAACTGCACATACAAAGATATTTTTAAACTTTTTCTTCTGAAATAATTTTCTATTACAGAAAATTTACAAAAATAGTACAGAGATTTCCTGTATACCTCTTACCCCGCTTCTCCTAAATGTTAACATCTTATACAACCATAGTACATTTGTCAAAACTAAGAAATTGACATTGGTATAATAATATTAAACTACAGACTTAATTTGGATTTCACCAGTTCAAATTTTAATGGACTAATTAGAGTAAATTGTTGAGTTGGAATAGGGTCATAGATATAAGGTCTTCTGGCCCCCATCAAGTACTACGATGCACAGGTGTGTATGTATGGCTGGCCTTACAGCAGATACAGACTACTAACACCAAAGCATCCTCGTCTTTGATTTGAAAGTCAGCAGACATAGGAAGCTGCAATTATGAGAAAAACAGTGGCCACAGGGAGCATTGATAACCCAAAGTCCAAATGCTTAAGATTGTGACCTAGACACCAGGTAGCAGACCAAAGAAACATTTCAGATTCTGTCTTTTACGGACAAGGTGTTCACAATCACCATCCATCATTTCCTGAGTACAATCTTTTCCTGGAAGATATTGCAGTATTATTCAAAACGTGCCAAAGTGGGCAGGAGATCCCAAGAGTAATTGTGAGTTATGAGGTCATGGGGACCTCATTGCAAACTATTTGCAAAACTTAATTGGGGTAATAAATAAACTAAGCATGTAAATTAGATTGAAGACTACTGTGTGAATTAGAAGGAGGCCATTAGCCTGCCTAGTCAAAATGCCTTCTTCCTGTTCTGTAATATTTGCTGAGTTGAACTGTTAATCGAAGGAGCGTTAAATTCAGATATCCTAAAATTTCAGAACTAAAATAACTTGGAAATAAAGCCATTTGATCAGATCCTTTCCGGACCAAAGAGTAAGCTTTATTTTTTATGATGGGTACTTGGGTACTTCTCAAATAGAGGATGGTCTGGCATTCACGTCCAAATCCATATGCCCCCCAGGGTGTGAATTCATCTTAGCTAGTGTACTTAGAAGCAAATGTAGAAGGGAAAAAATGAGGCTCAAAAGGAATAAAATAAGGAAGCCGTTTCCAATCGACGAAAACAAACAGATCTGTAGGTCGAAATGAGACTGTCCCCTCCCTCTTTTCTTTCTTTTGTTTTTTTAAACCATGTGGTCAAAAATAACTTCAGGCCTGACATTTCTCTTTCATATGTCTGAAGAATGAGTAAAGGGACCTCTTGGAGGTAAATATAAATATTAAAAAAAAAAAAAGAAAGAAACCAAACGCCCAAACACCGCATCTAATCATCGGCCTAAGTCAAGTCTTACAGCAGCCTTTTTTTTTTTTTTTTTTTTTAAAGCAGTTGATTGAATGAATACAAATGCCTCTCTGTTGTCACTTGGGATGCCACTTGATATATCCCATTTTCTAGACTCTAATTATTCCATTTGTAGACATGAATGCCATTTAGATGTAAGCTAATTCCGCATGGTAACTCAATTAGATTTGTACCGACTTGGATTTATGAAACATCAATGGGTTCTTGGTGAGACCAATGGGACTGCGGGTGATTCATCCCAAAGTCTCACCGACACAGCCTCTCAGGAGCTCAATTAAACATGCCAGCCATGAGGATGTTGTTTAGCTGGAATGTTTCACAATTAAAATAAAAAAGATTCCTGTGTTTCTCTGTGCACACGGCCCAGCAGAAAAGAAAGACCTGTAATAGCAAGGATTGAAGTTTCCCTTTAGGTTGTATGTTATCTCCAGCAAAGAAGGCTGTTTCACTTGGCCGTGTTCCAGCACCTGTGTGGCCAAACGTGGTTGTTGACCCATGTGGCAAAGGCCGTGGCACTTCACAATTTGCCTCCCATTCAAAGGCACTCAATAAATGTTGGATGAACTAAATTGGTAAATTCATCTTAGAGCCTGTATCTGCATCTCGACTCTCAGAGCTGAAAGGCAGATGCTAATACCACATTAGATTTGTAAAAATAGGAGAAATCTCAAAGTGATGAACATTATGCTGTGTTTTCAGCCTAAAAGGCCCATGGTGAGAAAATGGGGGAAAAGATGTGAACCAGAATTGTCCCCTAACAGTACTTTTAGTTTGTAAAATTACCCTTTTCCAAAAAAATGATTTTACTGTGCAGTTCTGTGCTGGGCGTAGACATGCAGGCAAGCTCCTGCCATGTTAAGGGCCGATGCCTGGCAGAGATCTGCCTCACGCTCCTTGTCCTTCGCTGTGGGAGTGTTTGATGATGCAAGGACCCACAGGTCCTCAACCTGGGGCTTGACACAGGGCGCATAGTTAGAAACACTGTGTGAATTCACGAAACAGCATAATGGGCATGAACTCACTCTGTCAATGATGAAACACTGTGGAAATGTCTGTTGTCATTTTCCTAAATCAAGTCTTAGTTAAGAAAGACATTACTTTGTTATTCCAAGATCTGGATGGGGGACGACACAAAGGGGAAAGAGATTCAATGTTATCATCTCTCTCTTTATTGCCTTCTCTCAATTTAATACTCCACTATTTCTATTGTGAGATTATTATTGTTGTAGAACAGTAGTAGTAGTAAAAGTACTAACAGTGAGTGGCAAGTAGTAGTGGCCGCAGTAATACTTAGTCAAGTATTGTAAGTAACATTTGCTTTGCATATTAGAATTTTCAAAGTGCGGTTCACATAAATTGTGTCGTTTCATCCCCACAACACTCCTGCAGAATAGACATCATTTCCTCTATTTTACAGCTGAGGAAACCGCTCGAGAGGTGGTTTTTTTGTCTTGGCTAAAATCATGCAGCTAAATCTCAGTGAAGATAGTATTTCAACCTTGTCCTTTCTCTGTAAATTCTCATGTGGTATAGAAGAAGGAACATGATGTTTAGATCAGAAAACACTGTTTTACTTTCTGGTTTTATAATTTTGAATGTTTCATGAACTGATAGATAAATTTAGCCTCAGCACATGACGAATCTGAGGCCATTCTTAAGTTTGAGTTGGCTAAAACTTCCAAATTTTTATTTTTAAAATCAATCCCTGAGACTGTCAGATTATACTAGCACAGCATCAGAAGGTAGAAGCACCAGGGAATGGGATTAATGTTGTCTAGAGAGAGGAGCTTCTCCAAGCCTATGCACCTACGTTTCTTTAATCTCAAGGGAGCCTTGATTTAATTGGAAACAAAGGTTAGGACTCCCTTGTATTGTTCTTGGGGCAACTCCTTTCTTGCTTCTAATTTCCGACAGCAATGGTCTCTGCAAAGATTTTTTTGAAGAACCACCTACAATAGGGGACATGAGTTTATTTGTACCACATCGGCATCAATTAACACATGCATAATTCACTGTAATCTTGCTGTAGCCTCAGAAACCAGCTCTCCTTGGCTCCCTTTCATTCCAGGAAATGCCATCTTGGGCGGCAGAGGGGAACATCAGAATGACCAGTGCTGGGGTCAGGAGCTGCCAAGTCTCCCTTATCTTACTCTGCCACTGACCCCTAGGGATTTAGGGCAGCCACCAGCTGGCTGGGCAGCCTTAGGCAATTCACCCAACTCTTTGAGACTTATATTCTTCATCTGTGCCAAAACTGCTCCCCTCAGAAACTCTTGGAAGCATTAAATAAAATGATATGTGTGAAATTATTTTGTAAACCATTTAACCCATGCTTCCTGCCCTTTTTTCCCAAGGGACACTATACCATAACCCGCTATATCTTTTTTTTTTTAAAAAAAATCTACGCTTGTTAAATGCCACATCTTAGAAACTTACAATATACTTTGACATATCAAAGATTCTGAGCCTGGACATAATGGCTCACATCTGTAATCCCAACACTTTGGGAGGCCAAAGCAGGACAATTACTTGAGCCCAGGAGTTCGAGACTAGCCTGGGCAACATAGTGAAACCCTGTCTCTATAAAAATAAAAAAATGAGCCAGGTGTGGTGGCATGTGCCTGCAGTCCCAGCTACTCAGGAGACTGCGGCAGGAGGATCCCTTGAGCCCAGGAGTCCAAGGCTGCAGTGAGCTATGATCATGCCACTGCATTCTAGCCTGGGTGACAGAGTGAAACCCTGTCTCTAAAAATAAATAAATAAATAAATAAATAATCTGAGAGGTCCTGAGAAATAAATTCTGTGGAATTGTGTTCAATGCAATGTTTCACAAGTTATTTGACCACAGATTTGTTTTTGTTGTTGTTGTTGAGATGGGGTCTTGCTTTGTTGCCCTGGCTGGAATGCAGTGGCATGATCTTGGCTCACTGCAACCTCCACCTCCCAGGCTCAAGTGATCCTCCCACCTCAACCTCTCAAGCAGCTGGTACTATAGGTATGCACCACCATGCCCAGCGAATTTTTGTATTTTTTGTTTGGTAGAGACAGGGTTTCGCCATGTTGCCCAGGCTCATTTTTCATTTAATACCTAACGTCAAGTTGCGCTGCAGTCAGCTTTAAAGACCTGAGTCCACACAACTCATTCTCAGGGCTTTGTGAGGGGCAGGGTCCCCTTCTTGCCACCTCTATCTGCCTCAGCCCTCTTCTGTGTTGACAGGCTCCCCCAAAGGTTGGCAAAGATGACCTCCAGCAGCCCAAGACTTCTGCTTAAGAATCCAGCAGAAAGAGCGTCTCTTCCCCAATCATTCTAGAAGTGATGCCAATCTCACTGATAAACCCTGAGTTGTGCTCAATCTTTAAGCAATGGCTGTGTGCAGGAGTAAGGAATTCTCTCACTGGTCAGGCCTAGATTACATGTTCACTTCTGGAAGGAGGCAGGGTCAGTCATATCTAAGCCAGGTGGACTGAAAACAGGAGAGGTGGGTCTCCAAAAGAATAATGTTACAAAATGGGGGTGTTGGTGGTAGTGAAGGAATTCTAGACAGGAAAAAACCCAGGAGCTCTCATATCACTTGTCCATCATTTCTCTTCCTAGGGCAGAGGTTTATAAACTTTGGTATACATAGGAATCCCCCACAAAATTTATTGAAAATACCGATTTCAGGGCCTTACCCTACTTCTAAGATTCTGATTCCATATTCTGAGGTATTGTCTGGAAATCAGTCCTTTCTGCAAGCATGAAATACAGGTGGTCCAAGTACCATATTCTGAGAAATAAGGGCAATAAGAAAAACACACTTCTACCCATTCTCAATCTTTGCTGCATGTCAAAATAAACATTTTTTTCCCCCAAATCAGATGCCCGAGCACTACCCGGCAATCTTCCAAAGCAACATTTGCAGGGGTAAGGCTGGCAAAGTAGATGTGGATCCACAGGTGTTTCTGATGGACCCTAAAGCAGTGATTCTTGACATTTACTGTGTATATGAATGAGCTGGGATCTTCCTAAAATGTAGGTTCCGATTCAGCAGTTTTAGGGTAAGGCCTGAGATTCTGAATTTCTAACAAGGTCTGAGGCAATGCCACTGCTGCTAGTGCATGGACCATGCTTTGAGCAGGAAGAGACTACAGGCTGAGGGCCACCCTGTGTATTTGATTTGTACATTTTAAGGTGTTTCTGAACGGGCCAACCAACCTGCCAGGGAGCATAAAGAGACTTGTTTCTAATAGGATTTATTCATAGTGATATTTCTCACTTTTTTCCAAGATGTGTAGAGCTTATTTTACTTTATTTTATTTTTATCTTTCCTAGAGACAGAGTTTTACCATGTTGGCCAGGCTGGTCTCCAACTCCTGACCTCACGTGATCTGCCTGCCTCGGCCTCTCAAAATGCTGGGATTACTGGCATGAGCCACCGCACCCAACCTAGAGTTCATTTTAAAGTAGTTCAAAGTGAACACAGTCCAGCCCCTAAAAGCTGGAGTATGCATGTGCACATTTTTTATTTAATTAACACTTTGGTGCTCCAGGTCTCAGCTAGACTCTGGAAAGACAAAGAAAAGTGAGACAGGATCTCTTATGGAGCTCGCAGTGAGGGTGAACCATCATCCTGGTTCTCCCAGAACTGCAAGTGTGACCTTAGCAGTCACACTTCATCAGGGAGGAAAGACATGTAGACCAATAACCATATACAACTAGTGAGGGCAGAGGAGGAGTGAGATGGCTTGAATATTTGTCCTCTCCAAACCTCATGTCGAAATGTAATCCGCGATGTTGGAGGTGGGGCTTAGTGGGAAGTGTTTGGGTCATGGGGGGAGCAGCTCCCCCACGAATTTCTTTGTGCTGTCTTTGAGATACTGAGTGACCTGTCGTGAGATCTGGCTGTTTAAAAATGTGTGACACCTTCTCCTTCTCTCTCTCTCTTCTCTCTCTCTCTTTCTACACTTTTGCCATGTGATATGCTGACTCTCCTTTCACCTTCTGCCATGATTGTAAGTTTCCTGAGGCTGTCACGAGAAGGCGAGCAGATGCTATAGCTATGCTTCCTGTACAGATTGCAGAACCATGAGCCAGTTAAAACTCTTTTCTTTCTTCTTTCTTTCTTTCTTCTTTCTTTCTTTCTTTTTCTTTCTTTCTTTGTTTCTTTGTTTCTTTCTTTCTTTCTTTCTTTCTTTCTTTCTTTCTTTCTTTCTTTCTTTTTCTTTCTTTCTTTCTCTCTCTTTCTTTTTCTTTCTTTCCTTCTTTCCTTCTTTCTTTTTCTTTCTCTTTCATTCTTTCTTCTTTCTTTCCTTTTTTTTTTTGAGATGGAGTCTCACTCTGTTGCCCAGGCTGGAGTGCAGTAGCATGATCTCAGCTCACTGCAACCTCCACCTCCTGGGTTCAAGCAATTCTTCTGCTTCAGCCTCCCCAGTAGCTGGGACTACAGGTGTGTGCCACCACACCCGGCTAATTTTTGCATTTTTTTAGTAGAGGCGGGTTTCACCATATTGGCCAGGCTGATCTTGAACTCCTGACCTCATGATCTGCCCGACTTGGCCTCCCAAAGTGCTGGGATTACAGGCATGAGCCATCGCGCCCGGCCTAAAACTCTTTTCTTTATAAATTACCCAGCCTCAGGTATTTCCTTACATAGCAATGCAAAAATGGCCTAACACAAGCAACCAGCTAATTCATCCCGAGGGATTAGGAAAAAATGAGGCTAAATCTGGCCTTGGAGGCTGGATAGACCTTCACCAAGCTGGAGGATGAGATGAAGAAGAGGAACATTGAAGGCAGAGGGAAAAGCGGATGTGAAAGTACGAAGATACATGCACATGCAGACACCCTAACTGCTCTGTTCTGAATGCAACAAAGTTCAGGAATCGGCACATACTGATTCACTGGAAAAGCTTTTTCCCCCGGAATAAAGCTCAGGCTACCTCAAGTGAGTGAATAAAACCCCATCCTGTAACTCTGGCAACATGCCTATTTTCTCATAGCCGTTTCTCATAGCTTGGCAAACAAAAAGTTTTCATGACTTGTTCCTGGATGTTTATCTGGCCATATTTCTGTGCCCTGTTTAGGTTCATTCATCTGTTCGACAAATACAAATACTTATCCTATACTTGTGCGCCAGAATGGTTCTAAGCACTTACAATATGTCAGCAAACACCCACCCACCCCTTCCCTCACAGAGCATACATTCTAGAAAGGGAAATAGACAATGAGCAGTAAATATTTCTTTTTTTCGGGGGGAATGGAGTTTCGCTCTTGCTGCCCGAGCAATCTCGGCTCACGCAACCTTCGCCTCCTGGGTTCAAGCGATTCTCCTGCCTCAGCCTCCAGAGTAGTTGGGATTACAGGCATGTGCCACCACGCTTGGAATTTTGTATTTTTAATAGAGACAGGGTTTCTCCATATTGGTCAGGCTGGTCTTGAACTCCCCGTCTCAGGTGATCCACCCACCTCGGCCTCCCAAAGTGCTGGGATTACAGGCGTGAGCCACTGTGCCGGCCCTGACTTACATTTTTAAAGCTCCACTCTGGCTGCTGTGTTGAGAAACAACTGTGAGTAGGGGAAGGGCGTAAGGAGGGAGATTGGTTATGATGCTATTACAACACCCCAGGCAAGAGAGGATGGGGGCTCAGACAAGGCCGGATGCAGGGGAATGGTGAGAAGTGGTTCTGTGAGTTTCCCCATTCCCTGGAGAGTCGCTGCCCTTTCAACCTCTGGAGAACTGACTTTTTCCAACTAGTTGGGTGATCTGGGCAGATCTTTCCACCCTCCCAGGGCTTCATTTTCATCATCTGTAAAATGCAGACAGTCATATCTGCCTTACCTGACTCATGAGTTCTTGTGAGAATTGAATGAGATCACCACTGTGGAAAGCATAGAGCAAAGCAGGAAGAAAAACAGGTATGAGTCAAAACCCACCAGCGAGACCTCTAATCTGCCAGTACCAAAAAAGAAATGCTGCTGTCTCGTCATTGGCTCAGATCATTCATGAAAGGGTGCTGCTGAATGTAAAGGTTAAACCTTAGATCGTAGATTGAGAGGAGACATTGATGATTATCTGGTCAAGATCCACATCTCTCAGATAAAAGGAAACAGATGCAGAGATGAAGGTTGCTCCCCCGAGGCAATGCAGTGAGAGGTGGAGCCACACTAGAGTCTCAGTTCCTGGTCTTCCCCACGCAGCCCATCCCAAAGCCCTGTCAAATGTCCCAGTCTCAAAAACTAACCAAAGCACAATTAAGATAAAAGGAAAAAGAAAGCTGGGTGCTGTGGCTCACGCCTGTAATCCCAGCACTTTGGGAGGCTGAGGCAGGAGGATCGCTTGAGCCCAGGAGTTCAAAAGCAGTCTGGGTAATGTAGTAAGACCCCATTTCTACTGTAAAAAATTTGAAATAAATACATAAATTACAAAAAAAGAAGGAAAAGGAAAAGAAGGCGCTCAGTTGTCAGGTGTACAACAGCTTTGTAACCTGCAGGTACATAATCGAATTTGATCTTCTCAATGACTCCATGAGTTTTCAAATACTCCCATTTTATAAATAAGGAAACAAAGAGTCAGGAAGATCAGCCAAGTGATCCCACATTACACAGCTAGCAAGTGGCTAGGAAAAGATTCCAGCTCACATTTCTGGCTTTCCCCTGCATTTAATGAAAACCTTTGGAGAGAGCTGAAATTGGTTTAATTTCAGAGAGTATTATCTCTATTGTTCTAATTATTCTCCCTGAATCTTTCAGGGGAGGATTGGAAGGAATGTTTTTTTATTTGTGAGCGTAGTCTTGTGCTTATTAGAATTTCTAGGCTTTCACACTGGAAGTTTCAACAGGCTTACTGTGATACTTTTGAAGTGTTGAGTGTAAATTTAAGTCTAAAAACCATTCTCAAGCCAAGTGCGCTGACATATTTTTAGAAAATAGTAGGAAAAGTTATGTGAGTGAATGCTTTATGGAGAGACACACACTAAGGGTCACATGCTGCAGTTTTCTGAACTGTAAAAGCAAAGAGAGAATGTATGAGATGAGGAAGGGACCAGATTTTGGTGCAGAGACCAAAAGCAAAACCGCTGTTGAAACAGCAGACCTCAAAGACGTGTCCTTGCTGTTCATCTGTGTCCTTTGGTTTTAACTTCTAAATGATGTATTCATTTGAATCAAAAGAGCTACAGGAATGTTTTAAAAAGCAAAAAACTTGTGCTAGAACACAAAACACAGGGGAAGGAACCCTAAGTTTGAAATGTCAGTGTATTCTCGGGACCTAAACATGGACTAACATAAGCTTTGAATCCACCCGATGAATGCAGGTTCCTTCCCCGTGCAATTTTCCTTGGCAGCAGGCACAGAGGCCTGGGCGTTGTTGGCTTAGCAGCCCCTAGTCCCTTGGCCAGATATTGGGGGTCCTCAGGCCACAAGCCTGTGGGGTGAGCCCCCAGGGCACTCCAGGACCCTGAGAGCTGTAATCCCCTCTGACCCCATGCTGCGACTGTGTTGTCACTACTGACCTTTATCCTGTTTCTGATTTGAACCCCAGTCCCAGAGAGACTGAAGTCCCATCATGAATACAGCTGAATCCTTCCCAAACCCTTCCCTGTGAGGCCCAGCCATCTCACTGACCCCCCGTCGTACCTCTCCAGGTACAACCACACTCTGCCACCTTCTGGCATTTCAGACACGTTCACTCTCAGCCGGCTCTGGCCCCACCCTCTCCACTTTATGGCTACACTCTGCAGAGAGATATAATGCCTGCCCACGCCACTCTAGCCCTTTGGGACGTAGGCGCTGGTTGCAGCCTAAAGTAGGGTTAGCTCCTTCACTCTCCCAGTAGCTACCCTAAAGTTTCATCAAGTCCCATGTTCGAAGCTGCATATATTGAGGCAATCTCAAGATTAGTAGTAATTACTATAATTAACATTCGTTGAATGAAGGCTTAATTTTGGCTGTTTGACCTTAGACAAGTTACTTTTACCTCTGTGATCCTCATTTTCTCATCTATAAAATGGGAGTCATAATAGTACCTACTTTATTCTGAAATTATTAGTTGAGTGGCTACATGTGCGAATTATAGTTCTGTTTTAGTTTGTTTGTTTTTTTTTTGAGACGGAGTCTCACTCTGTCACCCAGGCTGGAGTGCAGGGGCATGATCTCAGCTCACCGCAACCTCTCCCTCTTGGATTCAAGTGATTCTCATGCCTCAGCCTTCCAAGTAGTTGGGACTACAGGCAAGCGCTACCACACCCAGCTAATTTTGTATTTTTAGTAGAGATGGGGTTTCGTCATGTTGGTCAGGCTGGTCTCGAACTCCTGACTCAAGTGATCCACCCGCCTCAGCCTCGTAAGGTGTTGGGATTACAGACATGAGCCACTGTGCCCGGCCATAGTTCTGGTTTTAAGAAAGACAGTGTATGTAAAGTGCTTTGCAAAGCCTGGCACCTAACCATTCAATAGTAGTAGTAAGTACAAATATTAATCATCCAGTAGTAGTGTGTGCCAGGCACTTTTCCAGGGGCTTTGTATACATTACATTATTAATTCTGAATACTTGAAAGTAAAGAAGTATTATACCCATTTTACAGATGAAGCTGAAACTTAAGGCTTCTAAGTAATGCCTCAAAACCACACACTTGGTAAGTGGATAAATGGCTGGAATTTGAACCCTGGTGTGTTTGACTCCAAGCCTGACCTCTTAAGTCATGAAGATGTGGGTGGCAGTGAAAGTTTTGAATGACAGCTCTTTATAACAATAGAAGGCTTGATGGTCAGGGATCCTCTGTGATTAATTGCCTCATGAGTGGAACAAATAGTGAGTTTTGCAAATAGTAAATACTTCAGCAGTGCAGAGAAAAAGACCATTATTTTCACAGGCTTAATAACAAAAAGCTTCAGGAGGGAATTTTTCACTAGCTTTTTTAAACCTTTTTTTCCTGCTTATCAAAGGAATACATGTATGATATGGAAAAAATTCATACACTTATACTTTACTCTTAGCTTTATTTTACTCTTTTATCTTTTACTCTTTTGTTTTCTAATCTATTTCTAACTCTTCTTGCTACCTCACACACTGCCAGCATTACTCTGTACTGTTACAACCTTTGGTAAAATAATCTTTTCATAGCCGTTAGGATTACAAATGCACACACCCTCTGACCCAGCTTTTAAGACGATTTTTTTGAAATAAAACACCAGTGTATATATGGAAGTACATTTCTTGTAGCATTGCTTACAGTTGGCAAAACAAATTCAAATCAAGACAATTCCCTTATATATATCTATAAGAGGATACTTGTATAAATTGAGACTCATTGATTGTAGAAGCCATTATGTGCCTATTACAAAGGATGAATTAGATTTCTCTACAATGATCTGAATTGAATTGCCTTCAAATCTTAACAGCTTAGAATTTGGGAACCAAATCTACTTTAATGAAAGGTGAAGTAATATAGGGAAAAGTGAAAACATGTGTTTGTAGTTGATCCAAAAAGACATTGGCACGAGCTCAATACTGGGGCGACATAACTCAATAGCACCTTGTATGAAATGGGTAAGGGCATGGTAGCTCACTCCTGTAATCCTAGCACTGGGAGGCCGAGGCAGGCAGATCACTTGAGGCCAGGAATTTGAGACCAGCCTGGCCAACATGGCGAAACCCCGTCTCTACTAAAAAAAAAAAAAAAAAGAGAGAGAGATAATAATACAAAAATTAGCCTGGGATGGTGGCACATACTTGTAATCTCTGCTACTTGGGAGGCTAAGGTAGGAGAGTCTGTTGAACCTGGTAGGTCACGCAGCTGAACTCCAGCATGAACAATAGAGAGAGACTCTGTCTCAAAAACAAAAACAAAAAAAGAAGGAAGGGTATGGAAGGGAAGAGAAGGGAAGGGAAGGGAGGAAGAAGGGAGGGAAGGAGGGCAGGAGGAAATAGGTAGAGGATTTTTGTAGATTGTAAACTGAATATAATCTAATGCTATGGGGGCAAGAAAGCTAATGGGTAGCTTAGGCAGGTCTAGAGCTTTTAGAAGAGGAGGGGAGATTATCCTGCTCTTCTGTATGTCGACCCTAACTGGAGAATCACGTTCAGTTTAAAACAAGCATGTTCACCAAGGTAATGAGGTTGAAATCATGCCACTGGAGAAATAGCTGAAGGAACTATACTTATTTGTTTTGAAGAAGAGCAGACCCAAAGGACACACTATAATTGTCCCCAAATTTCATGTCACATGGAAGCAAAACTTAGACTTTTTCTATGGAGTCTCAAAGCTAAAACCAGGACAAGTGAGTGGGTAGAAGTCACCTCGGGAGAGAGGTTTAGCCCAAAATAAGGAAGGCATTGCGAACTATCAGAGCTTGCCAAGAGTGGTATAAAATGACTTAGTGTGGAGATTCCAGGGACCTATTTGGTTCCCATAGATGTTGGAGGGCCTGGTGGAAATAGTGAGAAAGGAAACAGATAGTTGATGGGGGCAGTGTGGTGCCTAACGCCATTTTCCAGCCCATCACTCCCTAATCAGAGAATATCCAAGTTTGTCATTTGATCCCTGACTTGTGATTTTCAGTCATGAGAGATCAGGAGAGGCGATGTAGAACCGTGCCTGTGAACCCCAGCTATCAAGTCGAACAGACCTAGGTTTCAATCCTGTCTCCACTACCTTTGGCTCCCTGACTCAGGACAATTTTTAAACCTCTGCAGATCCCAGTATCCTTATCTGTACAATAGGAATAGCGTTGGTCTCTTCCTCAAAGTGCTGTAGGTCATATAATGTGCTTGACACACAGTGGTACATTGTAAATTCTAAATAGGTATTTTAAGTTAAATTATGTAAATTATTCTTGTCTTATTCTATAGGTTCATTCTTAACAGGATGGAGCAAAAATATTTCCTAATCTTGGAGAAAACCATAAATGTCTCTGAATTAGAATATCTTATTTCCCTAAACCTTCTGAGGTTTAGCACATGTATGTTCTCCAGTTTATTTAGATATGTGGTTGCTTCCAAGGTAAGTATCAGAAGAATGCGAATGTGAGGCCATTGGATCCCAGTCAGAGGCTTGTCATGTCTTAAACAAGTAACCTCTCAGTCTTAGTTTCCTCATCATAAAAGTGAATCTATATTTGCCCAATTCATAGGAATTGTACAGAAAAATAAATTATATAACATGTAAGTACTAGGCAATTAAAGACTGTGTACTGTGTTGTCATAGTTTACCAAAATGAACAAGGGCATGAATTTTCTTTGGTCCCTGGAAAACTAAGACTACCAAAGACAAGGACCATTCTGAGAATTTAATCTTAGACTTTAAGAAAAATTACTTTTTTTTTAGGGTATAGAAGTAAATTAAAAAAAATACCATCCTCTGTGAAAAGCAGGCATCGTCAGTTTTCAGAAACTTTTCGAGCCTAAATTTTCCAGGTAAAAGAGTAGAAAAGGAACGAGTGTGATGAAGCATTATTAAAAGTCTTTCTTAAGAGTGACTTTATTAATTAAGTTAATTAGTTATAACATTGGGCATTAGTTGCTAATTCCTAAAAGCAGAGAGGGCTGTACTTAAAGAGATGGAGGAACTGAGTAAAAGCCCTGGTTAAGGACTCAGATGGATTAGCACTGGATGGGGTCTCAGAAGACTAAATGAAAAAGAAGGATCAGTAAAGAAATGCGTCGGCTCACCCGCAGCTTTATTTCTTTCGTAGCAGCCCTGGCGATGTCTCCAAGGCTCGTAGCACTTTGAGATTGTCCTGGTTTGATTTCTGAGCAGGATCAGAAGAGAAGTAAGGTAGGAGGAGGAAAAAAGGGAAAAGTAGAAAAAAAGTCTGTTGACTGAAAAGACATCATTTCCATTACCCACCCCCACCAAATAATCTAACACATGCATAAATATGTGTGGGAAATGCTTGCTTTTTAATGGAGGATATCACATGGAAATGGCCACTATTTTAACTCTACTCCAAGGGGAAAAACGTACTAAAAGATAAAAAAACTTTCATGTTCCAAAATGTTTATTACAGTACCATTCCCGACAGTGAATAATCAGAATAACCGCAGTGTTCCGTAAACAAGAGGATGTTTAAGTAAATTATGACAAAGCCTACCAAACATTATACAACCAGTACGGATGGTTTCACCACGATTGTGAAATACAATAAGCAAATGCCTTGTTCTAGTGACAAACGGAGGGAAGATGGTGTTGGGGGCACAGTATTGATCAGAGAGAAGATTTCAAGTAGTCATCTATTGTTCTCGAGAAGGGAAAGAAAAGTAGATTTATAGATATAAAATGAATTTAATTAGTAAATTATAAAAAGATGTGAATTCCAAGAAGTCTTTATAAAGAGACAGACACATTAAGGAGACATGTGCAGAGCTGGAATAGTTTGTATTTTTTTGACCTCAGGAGTGAGAAAGCTAAGAACAGCACAGGGGCTACCTGAATAGGGTTACAGTTTCCAGATAGGCCGTGCTGAGTGCTGCCCACTCCCAGTGGCTTGGACAAAGAGATACTGAGAAATACCATGTGCAAACTTGGTGAGTGGTAATTAAAGGTAAAGCCACCTTGGGTCCTGGGAGGAGTGTAAGGGAGACATATTTATGTATGTGTTAGATTCTTTGGTGGGGGTGGGTAATGGAAATGATGTCTTTTCAGTCAACAGACTTTTTTTCTACTTTTCCCTTTTTCTTCCTCTTTACCTTATTTTCTCTTCTGATCCTGCTCAGCTCAAGCTCCCGAGTTTACACCAAAGCATGAACAGAAAGCATCATGCGGAGACGCTTACAGCTGGCCATGGTGACAGCTTTGCGGCACACTGATCGCTTCTTTTCCAGTCTTCTCTGAATCCCATCCGGTGCTAACGATCTTTGGTCGCAAACCGAAGCGCTCAGCTCTACACCCGTCTTCAAGTGCAGCCTGCTTTTGTATTAATGACTAAAAATGTTCGAGGCTGTTCATAACGAGCCAACAGTGAAGTCGCTCTTAAGAGAACTTTGGGCAATGCTTCATCGCACTCAGTTCGCTTTTCTGCTTCTTTTGCGGAAAGGCTAGGCTCGAAAGGACTGCGGAAGGCTTTAACGATATACTTTCGAAGGATGGTGCATTTTTTGCAATTTGCTTCTATGCACAAAAGCATAAGTCTGAATAAATTCTTCAGAATATTCTGTCTTTATTGGTCTTAATTTTCAGGACCAAGAAATGTGCTTTCATTTTACCGTCATGTTTAACTTACAATAATATAGTTCTAATGAAATACATAGATTATATAATTTATTCTTCTCTAATTATGAACCTTTATCTCACTATGGATGAAAGATTACTGTAAGCATTTATGAGGATACTTCTGGGTTCAGGTGATTCCCAACATCATACACACAGTTTTATAACTCGGAACACAGTGTGTACATATGTGCCAGGAGACTGCAGACCTTTTGTTTCATTTCTCCCTTAGTTTAGTTGCAACATATCAGATATTTTCCCCTGCACCTGGCCTTACTGGTCAGATGCATGGAACTGTCACCTGGAAGGCACCTTTTGTAAAAGCCCCCTCCCACATAAGCTGGCAGGGGTTGTAACAGCCTATTGAATGGATTGATCTTCCTTTTCTTCCCATTCCCCAGGAGGGCTGAGGCTGCTTGGAAAAGAAAGACAGCCAAGAACCAGGAGTTAACTGGTACGATGTAAGTCACAGTATTATTATCAAAACCACATACATCCAGGAAAAAGAAAAGACAGGAAAACATTTTTAAAAATTATTATTATACTTTAAGTTCTAGGGTACGTGTGCACAACCAGCAGGTTTGTTACATATGTATACATGTGCCATGTTGGTGTGCTGCACCCATTAACTCATCATTTACATTAGGTATTTCTCCTAATGCTATCCCTCCCCTCTCCCCTCCCCTCCCATGACAGGCCCCGGTGTGTGATGTTCCTCACCCTGTGTCCAGGTGTTCTCATTGCTCAATTGCCACCCGTAAGTGAGAACATGGGGTGTTTGGTTTTCTGTCCTTGTGATAGTTTGCTCAGAATGATGGTTTCCAGCTGCATCTGTGTCCCTGCAAATGACATGAACTCATCCATTTTTATGGCTGCATAGTATTCCATGGTATACATGTGTCACATTTTCTTAATCCAGTCTATCATTGATGGACATTTGGATTGGTTCCAAGTCTTTGCTATTGTGAATAGTGCTGCAATCAACATACATGTGCACGTGTCTTTATAGCAGCATGATTTATAATCCTTTGGGTGTATACCCAGTAATGAGATGGCTGGGTTAAATGGTATTTCTAGTTTTAGATCCTTGAGGACTCGCCACACTGTCTTCCCCAATGATTGAACTAGTTTAAAGTCCCACCAACAGTGTAAAAGTGTTCCTCTTTTTCCACATCCTCTCCAGCATCTGTTGTTTCCTGACTTATTAATGATCGCCATTCTAACTGGTGTGAGACAGTTTGGTTTTGATTTGCATTTCTCTGATGGCCAGTGATGATGAGCATTTTTTCATGTGTCTCTTGGCTGCATAAATGTCTTCTTTTGAGAAGTGTCTGTTCATATCCTTTGCCCACTTTTTGATGGAGTTGTTTTTTCTTGTAAATTTGTTTGAGTTCTTTGTAGATTCTGGATATTAGCCCTTTGTCAGACGGGTAGATTGTAAAAATTTTTCTCCTATTCTGTAGGTTGCCTGTTCACTCTGATGGTAGTTTCTTTTGCTGTGCAGAAGCTCTTTAGTTTAATTAGATCCCATTTGTCTATTTTGGCTTTTGTTGCTTTTGGTGTTTTAGTCATGAAGTCCTTGCCCATGCTTATGGCCTGAATGGTATTGCCTAGGTTTTCTTCTAGGGTTTTTATGGTTTTAGGTCTGACATTTAAGTCTTTAATCCATCTTGAATTAATTTTTGTATAAGGTGTAAGGAAGGGATCCAGTTTTGGCTTTCTATGTATGGCTAGCCAGTTTTCACAGCGCCATTTATTAAATAGGGAATCATTTCCCCATTTCTTGTTTTTGTCAGGTTTGTCAAAGATCAGATGGTTGTAGATGTGTGGTATTATTTCTGAGGGCTCTGTTCTGTTCCATTGGTCTATATTGTTCTGTTCCATTGGTTTTGGTACCAGTACGATGCTGTTTTGGTTACTGTAGCCTTATAGTATAGTTTAAAGTCAGGTAGCGTGATGCCTCCAGCTTTGTTCTTTTTGCTTAGGATTGTCTTGGCAATGCGGGCTCTTTTTTTGGTTCCATGTGAACTTTAAAGTAGTTTTTCCCTATTCTGTGAAGCAAGTCATTGATAGCTTGATGGGCATGGCGTTGAATCTATAAATTACCTTGGGCAGTATGGCCCTTTTCACAACATTAATTCTTCCTATCCATGAGCATGGAATATTCTTTCATTTGTTTGTGTCCTCTTTTATTTTGTTGAGCAGTGGTTTGTAGTTCTCCTTGAAGAGGTCCTTTGCATCCCTTATAAGTTGGATTCCTAGGTATTTATTCTCTTTGTAACAATTGTGAACGGGAGTTCACTCATGATTTGGTTCTGTTTGTTGTTATTGGTGTATAGGAATGTTTGTGAGTTTTGCACATTGATTTTGTATCCTGAGACTTTGCTGAAGTTGCTTATCAGCTTAAGGAGATTTTGGGCTGAGACAATGGGGTTTTCTAAATATACAATCATGTCACCTGCAACTAGGGACAATTTGACTTCCTCTTTTCCTAACTGAATACCCTTTATTTCTTTCTCCTGCCTGATTGTCCTGGCCAGAACTTCCAGCCCTATGTTGGATGGGAGTGGTAAGAGAGGGCATCCCTAAGACAGGAAAACATTCTAATGTCAACAGTGATTGCCTTTGGAAAATATCGACATGGGTGAAATGTTTTTTCCTTCTTTTTACATGGCTGTGAATTTCCCAGATTTTCTTTGAGGAAAAAAAAATAGCTATTATAATTCATACAGACTTAAAAATAAACATAAGATTAATGTAGAGAGTGGCATCATTTGGTGGAGGAAATTTTCATTCACTTTCAATTTTTTTCATATTATGAGAGTGATGCATGTTTATTGCAGAAAATTCCTGGTATTAATTTAGCCTCTAGCTTCACTTCACTATGCTACTCCTATTTTTTCCTTTAGTTTATCAAAAATCCTTCTTAGAAAGAGAAGAGCTATCAATCCATCAACTTTGCATTCTTTGTATTTACTTTATTTGATATTTTTTGCAACATCAAAGCAAATAAAGAAAATATTAACACCTAGTTAAAGGATGTTAATAAATCCTTTCTTTAGGGTTCTTTAAAGAAATTCTTTTTTCTTTAGATGTAAAGAAAATATCTTCCCTCCCTCCCCCCACATCCCCACCCAGATAATCCGTGTTAATACATTATTTGTATCTTACCACTCTTTCTCTATTCTCACAAGAATATAGGGGTATTTTTTCCAATTTAAAAAATGTTATATAGTAAAATATTACTCTCTAACTTTTTTCTCTTAACAATTCATATCTTAGATATGAGACAAGGAGATGCAGTAACTTGACCTTGATCATACAGCTTGTAAATGGGATTTGAACTGAGGAAGATTGCTCTGGAGTCTGAGCTCTTAACTGCTACGAACAGCTGCTCCTGACAGAAGAGAAGGCTAAGAACAAATTCAAGGGAGGTGGTCAGTGAAGACCTTTTTAGGAGAAAAGATGACAAAGAGTACTATATCCTCAGCGATTTGCCCTGCCACTTCTAAACTCCAGCAGTAGCTGTTGACTTCACAAGCCTTTGCTGCTGAAGACTCTCGCCCCTTCAGGAAGAGGAACAACCTCTTGGTATAACGTGTCAGGCATGCTGAAAGTGCTCTGAAGATGGCGTGGTTGGTCAGTTGCTTTGGGCATAACCCACCTGTCTACCTTTTGGACATTTTGCCTGATAATTATGGTGCATTTTGTGTATTTTGATTTATAAACGTTGCTGGTTGTTGACTTCATACCGAGCACCCTTCTGGTTCTTGGAATGTCAACATTTCAGCCCACAAGCTCTCTTGAGTTCAGGCAATTCTCAACATCCTGACAGACAATTTTATAACTGTGGAAAAAAAAATGTACCTATGTGCCAACTGAATTGGAACATTAAGTGGCTCTTTTAATTAAAATTCAGACAGGAATTTTAGATTTGTTACGGAATAACCATCGATAATGCCAATGAATAGTTCATTCTGAATTGATCCTAACCTGTAGGAAATTGCCATTTATAATTCACAAATCACTTTCTTCCCTATCTCTTCCTATCTCTATTCCATTTTCACTTTTTCACTCTCATCTCATTACCATCATTTTCTTGCCTCTTGATTAAAAAAAAAAAAAAAAAGAACAAGAAAGCAAAACCAAGAAAAGCACTTTGCTCCTTAAATACTGCATTATGATGAGAGGTATATTAAAATTCTGATTTTCAGGTATGTAAATATATAATAATAGAATTGCTGTTTGTCACCTGAGTTCCATTTGATTCAACAAACACCTGGGGAGGCCAATATGTGCCCTGCAGTTCTTAGGAGTTGGTAGTCCAAACAGAATGTGCAGTCTTTCCCTGGTAGGAACATAAATATATTATAGCATTCTGTGCAAAGTATAATAGAAGTGTGGGCACACTATGAGGAAGCACAGAAAAGAAAATGATGAGGGAAGGAGACATGAGGGAAGACTTTCCGGAAGAAGTGTTTGCTTAGCTGGGTTTTGAAGGATAAGTAAGAGTTTAATAGGCCACCAAGTGGAAAGGGAAAGTTACTCGTGGCAAATAACCAAAACCAACCAAATAAAAAACAGCATTTGCAAAGCCACGAAGGTGAGAAATAGCATATTTGTCTGCCATTTATGACTAATGGAGTGTGATGGGCAAATGAAGGAGGAATGCCAGAGGAGAATGGATGGGTTTCTAGAGGATAGGCTCTAACCATTCAAGCAAGATTTAAATTTTTTTTTCCACTTGCTATGTACTAGACACTGTTGTGTTTTACAAATACCAATTCATTTAATCTTTATAACAATTTAGGCAGATTATTGGTCTACCGCATTGAAATAAGGACTGACCTCAACAATCTGGACTGACTGGTTAAAAAAAAAAAAGCACACACACAAATACCCATGGTAAATGTCATATTACAGAACTAGACTCAAGAACTTTGAAATACCTATGTAATCCCTTCTCCAGCAATCAGTCCTCATGCTGGAAGGAGATTTTGGCTTGATTCTGGCATAGGGAAAAGGGATTGCTATGGACAATTACTGTGCCCCTGAGCCTTATGTAATTTAACCTCAACATCATCCTGGAGGGCATGGTGGTCTCCATCCTTTCTACATGAGACTCTGAAAGATCAGGTAAGTTACCTGGTAAAGTGAAGGTGATGGAATTTGTTTAACTCACAATCTGAGGTTTCTCTTTTCCACACCTTTCCAGAGAAGGACCAGAGAATGTAAACACCAAAAATTTTCCTCAAACTACTTCAACCTAGTATGGCTATAGGTAAGATCTATGTGGGTGTTTTCCTGACAATTTACTATGTACCGTGGAGAAGAGAGGTGAGAGAAAAAGCTATACATATATCCTTTGGGCACTTGGTATTTAAGCCAGATATCTGATGACACCCATTAAATGTTTACTGAAGACAGTGTGCTCTTTCTTTCTGAAGCTCCATTATGAAAGGAACCTTTAGATGATGACAATCTATGACATAGACTACCTTGTTCCCTCAACCAACCAAATTCTGATAGATTCAGGGCAGAATAATTAAAATTAAGCAGTTCTAGAAAAATTGGGACACACGGCCATCATGCCCTTAATAGTTTTTGTTTTAAATTCAAGAACTTTGAAATCCACATCCATAACATGTTTTGGTTTTGTTTCCTTGGAGTTCCATGTGCCATACATTGGTGATTGAGCAGTACAGACATGTATAACATTTTTTCCTCACAAGTTGCACCTCGGCTTTCTACATCCTCCTTTTCCATTTCAGCATTTCCCTTTCACTCCAACCCCCTCTACTCTGATTCACCTATCTAGTATTCTCTTATACGACCCTGTTACAGAAAAAGGGGACTGGAACATAACTCACCTTAAGAATTTGGTGAATAACAGTGACCTCATCCGGGATCCCTTTCAAAGTACACAATTTGCATTTTTTAAAGCCTTGAGACAGTGGTGTTTATCTCAAAGGAATGACTGTCCAATGGTAGAACTTCCAATGCTCTTCCTTGAGAGATATAATAGTGATAATAATTACTGGCCTTTTGTGCTGGTCTCTCCTGTGCCTGGCACAATGCTAAGCTCTATGCACGTGTGGCTAATTCTCACAACTATCTGCAAAGGGGAGATGATCATCCCCAGTCAGAAAAGGAAACTACTGTTCAGAGAGATGAAGCTACATAAGCTACTCACTAAGGCCAAGGGAGATGAGAGCCTAGGTGTGTTTGGCTTCCAAGCCCCAGCCTTTTCTGGCACTCTGACTGTTTCCCTAAAGGAAGATGATAGGGTCCTTTAGGCTAGCGAGGGTCTCTTTGGTGATGAACGTTTTCCTCCACGTCCTCCCCGTGGGGCAGGTGCATCACATTCCTGGTCATGAAAGGGAAAAGAGGTAGGACTCTGCAGATTTCTCTAGAACAAGTACCCCAGATTTCTGCCAGCAGGGCCAGTCATTTCTGTGGTCTACACTTTGCCCAGTCCCCAGGGAGGTTTTCTGCTACTCACAGAGGGTTTCACACATAGATGGTTTTTCTCAGGTGAAAGAAACAAAAGGCAGGACCAGGGACCCAGGACTTCCTGTGACATCTTTACTCTGACCTGCAGCAATGAACTATTTCATGGTGAGTGGTCTCTACAAATTGCTTTCAGATGTTAGTTTAAGAGAGCAGATAAAAAATAAAAGTTAAAATGATTTTGAAGGTTTAGTAAAAGGGAGCAATTGATACACATCAGGTCCAATAATAATGCCCTACAAACCTGTCAGTTTGTAGTAAAGTGACAAGAAGTAGCTGAGGGGAATCCTTACCCCCATGGTTTATGGTTATAGAGCTGGTTCACTTTGATGAATCAACTAGTTTGAATGATTAGAAAAATGAACTGAAATTTGCCCTGATTCAGAATTTCCAAATGCCCCTGTAGGACAAAAAGAGTTTTTTCTTGTGTCTATTTAATTTTGCATATTGCAAAATGGTCTCCATAAAGCATCTTGTCCTGAATTTAGCAGAGATTTCAACACATTTCATGACCTGTTCTAATTGAATGATTAATGTTATCCATTTAAATATTGTAGATCTTTTCTTGTCCTAAACTTGCCTACAGATAGGGACTTTCTCCATTATAAATGTAGATTCCCAAACAACACTTAGAAATGGAAGAGAAAAAAAAGTGTCTACAGTCAATATCGCAACCAATTAGGCTTCATCATAGTAATTTCTCCAGTTTTGTAATGTTTGTTTACTGGGTTTTGTAGGGAAATTGATACCATTTCTGAGATCCAGAATCATAAAGCCTCCACCCTCTCGTTTTCCAGCAATGAAAAGTTGTGACAAAGGGAAATATTTTCTCCCTTACCGCACCCCCATGTCCATTACAAATTAGACATTAAAGATCCAGACCCAAACATGTAAATCTGTTTGTACACATTCAAAGAATGCTCTCAGACATTTCCTAAAAACCCACACATTAATATTGCTTACTTTTCAGCAGGGGTAAATGAGGGTCTCAGAGACCTCCTTAGAACACACTGGAGTTAAAGAATATTGCATGTTTTTCATTTTACTGTGATGAATGCAAAGCTATTAAATAACCTTTTAAAGAGTTGGTGTAATTATCTGTAAACAGTAATGTTACAAAAAAAAAGGTCAAGTTGTCCTGCCATTAGATGTTTATGGATATAAACTGGATTTATGTTTCCATAAAACAGGCACCGACTAACTAGATTAATTCTCCACAAACTAAACCAACTGTAGTAATATTTAGACACAATAAAATGATACCAATTAAAACAATTTTATTTTTTGTGTCATATTGATTAATGGCGCACTAAAATTAACCAGAGACCTTAAACTCAGAATGGTTGGCAAAAGGCATCCACATCTCAATATTATTACCAACAAGAAGAGCAGTTAAGTGAGATGGCTGTGCAATAGTATGAATATTTAATTAATAATTAGTCATGTAATTTCTCCTCAGGAATTATTATCCCTCAAACTGGTTTGTGAATTTAATTATTAGCAGCCTTTTTGTTTCCATGTCCTCTCATTACTGTCAGGATTGATGTAACATAAACTTCATTAAAAATTAAAGCAAGAGTCTTAATTACAAGGCTACCCTGACTGAAGTTAGAATTAGCCAAGTCAGTGATGTGCAAATGAGTGCATTATTTAAGAAACATGCTGGAAGTAGTTATGCTAATGTAGAAGGTTCGCAGTAGCAGACCTTTTCACTTGCAGTTGCATATTCATTAAATGCACTATGCAAATTTAATGTAGCAGTCTTAGTAATGCGTTGTTAATTTATTCAGATTTATTGAGTACGACTTGTAAAAAAAGTACAAATTTAATTACTCTATCTAGTAGAGATGATATTAGGAGATAGCAGAGGTTTAAAATGTGTTGAACTGGATTACTGCAGTTTGATGGAAGACGTGGTATCAAAGGACACAATTTTGATAACTGGGCTTGAAAGAATATTTGATTTACTTATGGAATGATCTAAGAAATCACTAAAATTGCACATGTTCCTTCCCAATAGGAAAGTAAAAAAGTCTCAGTTGTATTAACTTAAGAGCTAAAGCAGTGCTGAGTCCACAGCCTAATGGTCGTAATGACTCTACAGAGACCAGTAAAGGTTATGGATTGAGATCCGTGTGAAGCAAACTGTCTTTGTGGAAAGTTCATTGGTGGCTGCCTGCGTCTCCGCAGCACGCTGACAACCGACTGGTGGACCGGATGGAGCGACAGGAATCCTTCTTGCTCACCAGCGGAAAGGCCCTGGCACCCCCGCAGGGTGCTATCTTTTACAGTGGGTGGATGCTTGGGCTTAGGGAGGCCAAACCCAGGACCAGGTGAAGAAATTGTGTTCTTTAAAAGAGATAACAGAAACCGTGCCTGCACTTGACACCCTTGTGTTGACATTTCCCGAGTGGACACGCCAGACTGGCCTTTACACATCTTCTCTCATCTACTTCAATGGAAAACCTGCCGTGTAGGTTTTCTCAAGCCCATTTCACAGGTGAGAAAACTGAGACTGACAGTGGAAGAATAACTGATGCAAGTGGAAGAGCTGGGATTTGAGTCTAGCCCAGCGCTTCTCCCAAAGCTGATTTCAGGGTTCCTCTCCCTACCCTCTGTTTGTTCTGCCGTGTCTCTCTTCCGCCGCTACCTTTACCTTTGATTGCTCCCCAATCCTTTCTTCATCTCTTTTCCTTTGCTTCAGAATTCTTTCTCATCTTCCAACTCTCTGCCACTATTTCAGCCCTTCCTTCCCTTCCTCTCTCCATCCCTCCCTCCTCACTCTGTCCCTTTCTCTCTTCCCCTCCCTTTGTCCCCTTTTCCTTTTCCTCCCACTCTTCCATTGTCCCTTAATATTTCTTACTTTCACTCATTGATACACACATAGGTGTGTAGATATTATTTTATTGTTCTTTTTTGTTTTTTGTTTTGGTTTGGTTTTGGTTTTGGTTTTGGTTTTTGACAGAATATTGCTCTGTCGCCAGGCTGGAGTGCAGTGGCGCGATCTCGGCTCACTGAAACCTCTGCCTCCCGGGTTCAAGCAATTCTTCTGCCTCAGCCTCCCGAATAGCTGACATTATAGGCGCCCACCACCACACTCGCCTAACTTTTGTATTTTTAGTAGAGACAGGGTTTCACCATGTTGGCCAGGGTGGTCTCAATCTCCTGAGCTCGTGATCCACCCACTTCGGTCTCCCAATGTGCTGGGATTATAGGAGTAAGTCACCACACCAGGCAGATATTATTTTACATTTTAGAGAAAGGGTCTCATTCTGTTGCCCAGACTGGAGTGCAGTGGCCCAATCATAGCTCACTGAAGCCTCATTCTTTTGGACTCAAGGAATCCTGCCACCACAGCCTATAATTTAAAAACTGATAATGGCTGGCCTTTTTTCTCTTAAACAAATGCTACACACAAATATATAGGTTAAATTGAAATAAGACTGTTTAAAATTTAACAAAGCGATCCAGGACATGCTCCCTCACCCCCATCCGTTAAGATTGGTGGTGGGCATGCAATACTATGCAGCCATAAAAAAGAATGAGATCTGGCCTGGAGTGGTTCATGCCTGTAATCCCAGGACTTTGGGAGGCTGAGGTGGGTGGATCATGAGGTCAAGAGTTCAAGACCAGCCTGGTGGCCAGTATGGTGAAATCCTGCCTCTACTGAAAATACAAAAATTAGCCAGGCATGGTGCTGCACACCTGTAGTCCCAGCTACTTGTGAGGCTGAGACAGGAGAATCGCTTGAACCCAGGAGATGGAGGTTGCAGTGAGCCGAGATCGTGCCCCTGCACTCCAGCCTGGGTGACGAGCAAGTAAGACTCAGTCTCCAAAAAAAAAGAACAAGATCATGTATTTTGCAGGAACATGGATGGAGCTGGAGGCCATTATCCTCAGCAAAGTAACACAGGAACAGAAAACCAAATACCACATGTTCTCACTTATAAGTGGGAATTAAGTGATGAGAACTCATGGACACAAAGAAGGGAACAACAGACACTGGGGTCTACTTGAGGCGGGAAAGTGGGAGGAGGGAAGGGAGCAGAAAAGATAACTATTGGGTACTGGGAATAATACCTGGGTGATGAAATAATCTGTCCAACAAACCCCTGTAACACGAGTTCACCTACGTAACAAACCTTCACATTTAATAAAAGTTAAAACAAAAGATTGGTGGTAGGGAACAAAACTGGGAGCATTCTCTTTAACCCAAACCTCAGAAATCATTGTGCATATCGCTACTAGCAGCTTGGCTGGCTTAGTACACCCCCACCCATCTTTTAAGAATTTTAAGTTTCTTGTTTTTTATAGCCACAAAAATGAGTCCTGTTCATTTTTAATACAATTTATATATTTTATCTTGGTTTGGGGGGACTACTGCTTCAAATTGGCTAATCTTTCGGGGAAAAATCAATACACATCCTACTCAGCTCCAGTAATGAACAGGCTAAATTATTATTATTAACCATGTTGAGTGCTTGGTTCTCGGCACCCATCTTTGGAGGTATTCCAGGCTCTCTGATATATTCAGACAGTCTGACCTGTACGTATTGATCTCCATCTGACAGAGGGAGAGGTTAACCAACTTGCCTTAAGATAAGCATATGAATAGATGACTGACTGAAACTTGGTGCCTACATAAAGAATCTTTCTGATTTATTAATTAATCAAGATCCAAAAAATTAGGTGGCAAAGCAAATGCTCAGGGTTTCCTGTGTGAACCTTTTCATCTTATATCCCACAATAAGACTGATCTAAAGGCCAATCAATCAGTCCTAGGGTGACCTAACTCTAGCCACCCCTCTCTGTTGCTGTCCACTGCTCTGTTAATGCGTGCCAGTCTGCCCTGAGTCGTGCTTAACTCTGTATGTGTGCGTGTGTGTGTGTGTGTGCATGTGTGTGTGTATGTGTTTCTGCCACTGGGTTGCAACCTGCTGAGAACACCTGTAATTTCATAGCATCTGCTGGAATTTTTGCTACAGAAGTTTGGCATTTTGGACTAACCTTACTTGTCTTTGGGTAGAGGTATGGTGTGTTGGTAAATGCTTAACAACTAGCTCTCTAAAAAATAATAATAAAATAAATTATTTTTTTCAAAAGCTCTGGTTTGTCGTGTTTGCTGACTTCCTTGGTATTATGCTTCAACTCTATCAATTTCAAGTTACAATGACAACATGATGTCACTAAATGTGGAGTTGGGAAGAGATAAGCAGGCACACCATTATACAGTACGTCCACCCACTCTACAGATATGATAGATGTAAATAACCTCAAGTGCATGGATAGTAGTAAAATAAATAGAAAGTGATTAGTTTTGAATATTTGTTATATTTGTTTTGGATGTAATTTATTTAATTGTGCATTTATATAGCTTTTAATAATGTCTGGGTCTTACAATCAGCTCACAGAATTCTTCAACATTAATAATTGGCTCCAGCTCACCAGTGAGTAGGGGGAAGAAAAAGGTTCATGGTTAAAAACACCACCACAACCAATAACAAAAAAACTGGTACTATTTCTTACAAAGAGATGTTTTATTATTTATATTAGGGGGAGGCAACCTGACCCCAAAATAAGAGTTTGAGTTGGCTCGTGCTAAGAGAACATCTGTAATTTCATAATATCTGCTGAGATTTTTGGCAAAATGTTGGCAACTTGGAGTAGATAGCATTCTACTGAAGGAGGAAAAGTTTTTTAGTGATGGCAGAGATGTCGGCATGTCTGTAGCCTGGATCTGTGGGACAAAATGGAAGAGGGAATCAATGACAAGTTATTCTATATTTAGCAAAAGTATATATGTGGTGCTGGTACCACATACACCAGGTGCAATGCTAGGTGCTGGGGATGCAATAAAGGTGACCTAAGTCTCCTGGTCTGGGGATCAAGGGTGGACTCCCTGGGAAGGAGACCGTGAAGATGTCCAGATGAAAGGGGTGTAGGGTTGGGAGCAGAGCCTGGTCCCAAGCCTAAAAAGAGTTCGGTCTGGGCTGGGCGCATTGGCTCACACTTTGGGAGGCTGAGGTGGGCGGATCATGAGGTCAGGAGTTCGAGATCAGCCTGGCCAATATGGTGACATTCCATCTCTCCTAAAAATACAAAAATTAGCCGGGTGTGGTTGCGGGAACCTGTAGTCCCAGCTACTCGGGAGGCTGAGTCAGAAGAATCTCTTGAACCCTGGAGGCAGAGGTTGCAGTGAGCCAAGATCACGCCATTGCATTCCAGCCTGGGTGACAGAGTGAGACTCCATCTCAAAAAACAAAAAACAAAGCAAACAAAAAAAAGACCTCGGTCTGTGTGCTGCACACAGTGAAGAACCTGGTGGCTGGTATGCAGTTGGCAAGTAGGAAAGCAGTGTATGACATGGCTGGTGAGAGTCGGCAGGTGCCAAGTGACCCAGTCCCTTGTGGGCTGCGTTGAGGGTTCAAGACTGAATTGGAAACACCTTCTGAGGCCATCTGAGGTTACCCCCTAGTTACATTCACCACCCACCCTGGAAGACCCTTGCATATTTTTCCCACCTGTGAGGCAGTAAGCCCCAGAAGGGCAGGTATCCAGAGAGCTAGCATAGGGTCTAGCCCATCACAGCAGCTAAAGAAAGCAAGTATGAAAGTGAATGCATGGGTGTGTCCCTGCCCTCATGCCCCCTTACAGGTTTCAGTATGGGGCTCATGCTTCTGACTGAGCCAAACCTGAGACCTGCTGGAGAGGCTCAAACCCCAGCTCTTCCCTGTTGTAGAGGATGAGAAGCCAAGAGCAGACAGTCCTTCCTGGGCCTCTGCTCCCAGAGGGGAGCTTTTTAAGATCGATAAATTTAACTGGAGTCCTCATAGGAACTGAGGTCACTATGACAGATTCAGATGAGACAGGGCCTGTGGAGGTGAGCCGTGTCCCAGAAGAAGTGGGAGCTCTTGCAGTTTGGAGTGTAGGTGCACTCCCTCATGCTTCACCTGTTCCTAAGAAGTGTGTGGGATGATTTCAGGGCTACCTAAAGACTCTTATGCCCTTGCCCCACAAATTAGTTCTTGAACTTACTGCTGAAGGCTGAAATTGCGCTTTTGAGAATTGAGGGTACTAAATCTTCCGGGATGTAAATTCCCTAAACTAGGAAGAAATAACTATAATAAAAGAGTACTTTACATGTATTGATCTCTGCCTTTATGACAGGTGCCGTACTAGCAGCTTTATATGCTTTATCTCATCTACTCCTCAGAACAATACCATGAGATAGACTTCATTATTATTCCCATTTTACAGAGGAGAACACTGAGGTATTGATAGGCTAAACAAATTACCTGAGAATGTTTCATTGGTAAATAATAGTGCAGGGACCAAATCAAGTGTTTCTAAAGCCCACACATTAAAAGCTGGGTCTATCTGACACTGTGCTGCTATTTAATTTGGAGGCTAGAAGGGCAGCAAAAAGGTCAATTTGATCCAGTATTCCCAAATTTCCCTGAGGAACAGAACCATATGGGAACACTTGTTAATCATGGCGCTTTCCAGGCTTATCCTAGGGAGTTAGAATTACCCAACTCTGAGCTGAGGTCCTGGAGTTTGTATTTAACGAGATGATTGCTTTCAAGGGAGCTTGGAAAATGCTAGTGGGAGAGAATGACCTCCATGCATTGCCCTCAGGACTGAAGCATATAAAACGTGGGCCCTAACACCTACTCTCTCTGCAAAGGAAGAACCGGTTTTAATCTACCTGGAAACATTAATTCAAAGATTAATCCAAGAAATCAGTTTGCCAAAGGCATGCGTGCAGGCAGGGAGGAGGAGGGAGGTGAAGGATGACCAGAAGACAGCTTACGGTGAGCTGTGTAGCAACAGTACCTGGGGACGGATTTGCCCATAGAATGTCCAGTGTGTTTGTCTCAAGCGAGTTCTTCAATTTTCCTAAGCCTTGGTTTTTTTAATCTGCGAAACAGTGAGAATACTACCACAGTGATAAAAATAAGTGAAGATTAAGTGAGAGCTGGCCTGGAACAGGGCCGGGAGGGGAATGCTGACTGTGGCCCCACACTGCCCAGGTTCCTGTCTTAGCTACATCACTTTCTCTCTGTGTGCCTTCAGGTGAGTTATTTAACTTCGCTGCGCCCCAATTTCCTTTTGTGTAATGAGTTAGGAAATAAAAATAAGACCTACCTCATAGGCTTGTTGAAAAGATTTATTGTAAAGTACTTAACACAGCACTAGGTACACACTAGGTGTACTGATAATGTCTGCTAAATTGCTATTAGGCTGCTTGGTGCCTGGTAGGTCCTAATGCTTATGATTTTTCCTCCAAATGATGGAACTGAACCTCCAAATGAAGGAACTGAACCTAACAGCCAGGTTCCTAGCACAGGATCCTTTTACCCACTGAGTCTGTAGTCATAGGTGAAAAATACATGTTGGCCCTTCAGCACTGATTTTAGAGAACACAGCAGAGACCATTCAAGAATTGTTTCAACACTTGACTCCTTTTGCTCCTGAGGCTGATGTGGAGGGCACACCCATTGCCCTGCAGGAAGATGAGGAAATAGATTCCCTCGTTGTTGTCCATGTTGAGCAAGTCATTTCTCCTCTCTGAGGTTGGTTTCCTCACTTAAAAAATATTCCTCCCAGCTCTGAAATCCTATGATTCAATGAAAAATGCTCCTTGACCTAACCTTCAAATGACGGCCACTTTACCGGAAATTCAGGAAGTGGGAAGAAATCACCAAGGAGAGTGGGTCGTTGTGACTTTCTTCTCAGCAACTAACCTTTTTACTTAAGACTCTTCAGTCATGCGATTTCCAAATGCTTGTGGCTTTGCTTAGCTTGTCCTTCTGCAATGATGGTCTTAATCATAAATTCTAATTGGAACAGGATCCACCTCAATTTATTCCTAATGCCTTAGAAAAGCAGAACTGTTTCTAGGAATAAATTGAGATGGATTCTATTCCAATTAACAATTTGACTCAGTCAAAGTGTTGTTAACCCACTGCTGTCCTCTGATCACCATCCAATTCATGGATGGCAAGTTGCTGGCCTTGCCAGAACTAGCAAGAACAAGAGCTATCTAAAGATAGTCACCACTTTGACAGGTGTAGACGCGATTCTCTTCTCTCCACCCCACTCCTAACCCCATCTTAGCTTTTTAAGGGACACCATCTGTTAGTTTGCTTCGAGCTGTGATTGGATTGGGCTACTCTCTGAATTGCAAGTAAAATGTTCTCATCTTATTCAGACAGATCCTGTATCAGTCAGGGTTCTCCAGAGAAACTACCAATAGCATTTGTATATAGAGATTTATCTTGAAAAACTGGCTTATGTGATTTGAGGGGCTGGCAAGTCTGAAATGTATAGTGCAGGCCAGCAGGCTAGACACTCATATGGGACTTCTATGTTACAATACTGAGGTAAAATTTTTTTCTTCTCCAGGAAACCTCAGTTTTTGCTTTTAAAGTCTCGACTTGATTGGATGAGGCCCACCCACATTATCTAGGGTAATATTCTTTACTCAAAGACAACTGATTGTAAATGTTAATAACAAAATACCTTCACGGAAATATCTAGACTAATGTTTAGGCACCACAGCCTAGCCAAGTTGACACATAAAATTAATCATCATGAGTTCCATGAATTATTTTCATGGAATATATTCTATTCATGGAATATATTGATGAAATGTACATTCAGTCCCCAGCAGAAACTTGCCCAAATCTGAGACTAGGTGTAAAGAAAAACAGCAGGCATGAGGCATTGTGACTGTCAGGGTCTCCCAGTACCAGCCAGTACAGAGGGTTCAGTATTGACATCAGCGTGCCCATGCCACACCCTTCACCTTGTGTCTCCAGGTATGTTTTTCCCAAGGCAGGAGTCAAGATGCCTTGCGGGGTAAAAGCAGTGCTGCTGCACTTTGATGGTCCAGTTATGTCAGGCTCATAGCAATTCCTAAGCCCACAATGCCAGAGGAAGGGAGAGTAGACATAAGCTGCAGATTTCTATAAACCAGAAGGTAAATATCCATGATTGAACACCCAGCCTGGCAAGCACACTTGGGAGATTTTGACCAACACAGAGCCTCAGAATTTCCATTTCCACTGGGCAAACAGCAAAATGAGATGGTGCAAAATTGATGTGTGTGGAAAGCAGAGAGATTGGGCATTTACATCTATTTAATTAAGGAACACGTTGTAACCTCTATTTACTTCTGTTTAATTAAGGGATTGCTCATTTCAGAGAAGATATCATGCTGGGCCTTCTACTACTTTTGTGATTCAACACTCAACTAAGGATGTATGGGAAACAGTTTGGTGATCTTAGCTCAGTCCCTAAGGGTGAGAGCTTCATATTACAAAGCCAATAAACCATGCTGCCAGACTTGCAGAAAGAGAGTCAAGGGACTAATCAAGAAAATGATCTCTTCAAGACACAGGAGGCCATCCATGAGAATGTATGTTATTCTAGAATAATTCTGATCAAAATTTAGAAACATAATGAATTCCTTGTGGAATAACCAACCACATTTAAGTAGGAAAATAAAGAGCCAAGGAAAATTAATAGAATTTTACAGGCTCCTAAAGTATATGAAATTAGTTAACATATTGGTCAAACACAAAACATACCCCTTCAGGCAATCAATTGACCCTGCCCAGAGAGAGGCAAAAATGGCTAGACAGAACACAGAAAATGAGGGGATTTGTTTTTCTGTATACATGACAGCTCCTGTCTTACTGGGGTGTTCATTAATTTTTTTCTCCTCAAAGGAGGAGTTTCAGAACTAAGGTGACTCATTATTTCATCTGACATTTCATTATCCCCTCTGGAATTGCCCTGAGAAATGCCGCCAGAGTAACTATTCTTCTAAGTTCTTTGCATGATGACTAAGGAGAATGCAGGAAGAGCTATCCAAGAAAGAAGAAGGAGATAGCCAGTAATTCTAGGAGGAGTAGAGCAGAGGGAGGAAAGTTTGGGATCTCCATCCATCTTATTGGCCCCTGGATATCTAGCTAGACCCCCTCTCTCTATTAAACATCACTAATGTCCTATTAGCTGGCTACCAGGCTAAAGTAATCAGTGGGTACCAGCCTCCTTGGTGTCCTCTCTTTATCCCCAGGAAGCAGAAGTACCTTTTAAGAGTGGTCTCCTGAAGATAACACTCTCCAACCTCATTTAACTCAAAGCAAAGAATGGAATGACACAAGGTGAAATACTGCCTTGATTGCTGGTTCTTTTTGAGCATGTCTAGATTTTAACTCTTCTGGAACAGGGGCCACATCTTATATCTATATGATGACCTCCTGGCATCTTACCAGGGCTTTGCACATTGTGAGCACTGAATTAATAGAAAAAGAATGAGTGAATCCTTTGCTCCTGTAAAGCTGACTTTTTTCTCTTTCTTAAACTCACCATACATTTTTCTCTCACTTCCTGGAATGCTCCCCTACTTGGTCTTTGCCACATATCCAAGCCCTAGACATTTGCCATGATCAAGAACAAATCCTTCCACTTTCACAAAGTCTTCCAGGCTTACCTGGCCTTAGCAAGAAATCCACCTCCAAAGACCTGCATCCCTGATGACTAATTTCCTGGTTGGTAAGGAGGATGTGGTGCTTATTAGTTATCTTTTAAAAATATGTCCTGTATCTTCAACTGGATGCCAACCTCTGTGTGTGACCAATCTCTGGATACTTCCCGCTCCACATCCCAGCAAACACACAGTCTCTGTGGCATGATGCCTGGTCCATAATGGGCTCTCATCTCAATCACTGATTATGACTGGTGATGGGTTTGATGGCTTTCTGACTGGCTCTATTATAGATTCCTCAAAGACAAAGGCCCATCCCAGCTTGTTCAATATGAGGTTCCCAGTACCTATTATGGGATATGTTCTAAGAGTATTTGCTAAACTAACAGTTGTGTAAATTTATGTTTGCGATGTAATGCCTTGCCACAAGAATCTAATATCATGCCATGAATGCACATCAGAGTTACTGGCTCATAGTATGTTAGGCATTGGAGGAAACAGGTATTTGAGGAAATAACTTTTCTTCCCTAAATGGAAATTGAATTTAGACTAATATATAGTGTCTCAAGACTTCTGAGTACAGTCAATTCAAGAAACCTTTTTTGAGGACACTGGGCTGGATGTGGCAAGAATGAAGAAGTAACTAAGACTCAGTCCATACCCTAAAATAACTTAAAGTCTAGTAGTGGAGTTCATCAAGGAAGCAAAAAACATGTTACAAAGCAGAATATGATGCGTTTTAAGAAAGCAACAAGCGTGGCTCATGCCTGTAATCCCAACACTTTGGGAGACCAAGGTGGGTGGATCACCTGGGGTCAGGAGTTTGAGACCAGCCTGGCCAACGTGGTAAAACCCCGTCACTACTAGAAATACAAAAATTAGCTGGGCATGGTGGCTCACGCTTGTCATCCCAGCTACTTGAGAGGCTGAGGCAGAAGCAATCGACTTTTTCTCAAAAAAAAAAAAAAAAAAAAAAAGCAAAGAACAGTGAAGGAATAAAGCATGACAGAAGTGGTAGCTATTATTTTAGGTTTGGGTTATGGCAGCACCTCACTTATGGTATCAAATTCTATATCAGTTAAGGTTAAGCTAAACTGCTATAACCAAATGACCAAAAGAGAAAGTGGGTACAAAAATATAGGCCCTATGCTACCCAGGCTGGTCTCAAAACCCTGTGCTCAAGTGATCCTCTCATCTTGGCCTCCCTAAGTGCTGGGATTACAAGAGTTAGCCACCACATCTAGCCGTACTCATCTTTAAAGCCCAACTCAAGGATGACCACCTATGAGACAACATCCCTGGTTCTCTCTTCTCCCTTCCTCACCTCTATGCCTACAGCACTTTGTCTGAAATGCTGGGAGGACATTCCATAGCATATTTCAGTTAGTTGTTGTTCCATACTACATCAACCATAAACTACTTAAAGGCAAGGACAAGGTATTATTCATCTTCATTCTTTGTTCTTGGTCCACACCTGGCATGGAACAAGCTGCCCGTAAATAGTTGTTGAATTAAATGAGTGTCTGTTCCTGGGTCCAACACACTCCCTGTACTTGAGGGAGCAGAGCCAGTTGGGTGAGAGGAGGGGTGTTTCTGATGGCAGGCTCTTCTATGTAATTATCCCTTCCCAGTGAATAATGGGGCCTCAGCTCTGTGTCTGATTCTTTGATGAAGATGAAACTATTTAATCAGGTTTGGTTGCTCATCTCATCATCTTCCCACATCACGCCCTTCCTGACGAGTTCATTAGCTGGAAGAAAAATTGATGACCTCGTTAGTTCTGCACAGTGGTTCACTTAGGACAAATTGGAGCTTCAGAATGTTGCTCGACTCTGACCCATGGTGGGCAAGGTCTCATGCTCGGGATTGTTTGGATATACCACGCCCTTGGTGCCTTTATGTGACAGGTTGCCTGGAAACTTTCTGTTTGAAATAGTGTATTTCCCATGTAAATATTCACCTTTTAAGTTTCTTCTCATTCTGCTCAATGAGGAGTACACCACTCCCTCACAGTGCTAAGGCTGGACTTACCTCCTCCACACTCCCCCACTGCCACCTCAAATTATTTGTCTCTCTCACCCATGGAAATCTTATCATCCTCCAGGTTCAGTTTACTTTCTGTCCCTCTCTTCATCCAGGAAGTGTTCTTTATCCAGGAAGTGTTCAGTGACATCCTTGGGGTCATAATCTAGGTGAATTTGGAAGCAGCACGTATTGGGATCTCAACTAAAGGACCAGGTGAGGAGGAATGATTCAGGACCATGGACAGAATCTGAGACAGTCTGGCTGTAGCAGGGACTGCTGGCCCCTGTAAGCTTGGCCAAGAATCAAAATACTGAATCTACAGAAGCGGAAGGTGTGGTCTATTCTGGTGCTGTCCAGGGGCCCCATTTCATTAAGCAGAGCATGGTGGCCAGAGGAGGCAGGATGGTGAGTTGTCCTAGGAGTGAGGGGTAGAAGTTGAAGGATTGTGAGCCTAGCCAATGCGCCATTCCTTCTGTCTCAAATGTTCTTTCTTCCTCCCTAGCTTTACTGTTTTCCTGACAAACTATTTGGTTTTCAAAATCCAAATAGTTTGAAAATAGTTAGAAAAGCTGTATTTCTCTAGAAAGGCTTTCTGCCTTCCTGCCTGATGTTACCAACCACTCCTATCTCTGTGTTAGCTCTTCATCCTGAATACATTTAATGCTGTTCTTGGCACACACTGTGTTGTGATTATTGATTGAAAGGCAGGTTTCTTCTGCATTCCAGAGTGCTCTTGAAAGTACGGATTTTGTTTTTTTCACCTCTGTATCCTGCATATGTTCTGTGCCACGCATGAGCCTGCTATCTAATAGATGTTAAATAATTATCTGTTAGATGAAAGAATGAGTGAATGGTGGGCCTCCAGCTTGCAGGTATGGGGTGTGCTCATGGAAGGAGTGAGCATAGGCTCAATAAAGCCTCAAGGCCCCTGCCGAGTGACTGAAAGTCCAAGTCCCAGCTTTGGTAATACTGGCAGAGTGGAGTGTAATACAGGGAAACTGAGGCAGAAGGTCACTCTCACATCCTGAATCAGCACTGTATCTTCTAAAAATGTCAACTTGGGTTTTGACTGAGTGGTTATTAAACGTTTCTGAGACACAGTAACATTGTTGACACCAATTCAGCTGCCTCTTTACAATGAGGAACTGTGTTTATACTGGGTTAGCTCCTAAATAGCTTTATTTTTTCATGTTTTCCACTTAAAAATGGCTTTATATGCAGCAGCACACAGATATATGGCTCATTGCAGGGCTAAACTCAGACATCTGGGACATGGCAGGCTTGCCTGGGGCCAGTTCCCTAGGGCCATGCTTGTCTGGAGAGGAGATCAGACAAAAAATCATTTGTTCATAAGAAACAAAAATTGACTCAAACTAATATAAATAAAACAGACAGTACAGGAAAGTCTCCCAGACAGTCACTGGGATGGCTCTGGTGACACACCTGTCGAAGTGATGGACTTCCATTCTGGAGCTCTCTAGTCACATGCCACACCTGCACACGACTGCTTCTTTTTGCTCAACTTCCTCCTTCAATGTCCCAATTCTGAATTTCTAGATAAAGGCTACATCTGTAAGTTAGCTTATCTTGGTTCAAGAATTTATCCTAGATCCAGGAGTGGAGTCTCAAAGTAAAAGAACTGCCCTCCTAAGGATTATGTAAGATTAACCTAGAAGAGAATATGGGGACTTCTCTACTTGCAAGGAAAGCTCATTTAGAAACCATAACTTAGACCTGAGTTAAAAGAAAGGAGCTGGGACCAAGGGGAGCACACCAAAACTATCTAGGAAAACAAGAGCTTGGCAAAATTTCCAGAGAACAGTAACAGATTGTGCAGTAAATATGGAAATGGCTTCTCTTTGTGAAGTGCTCTTCAGTTTAGAGAGAGAGTACATTCCTACTCACTGAATGCCCAGTGAGTTCCCCGAGGTCAGGACTGTGTCTTATCCAAGTCTGTATCCCTTCCCATCCCCCTCACCAGGACACCCACTCCATTACGAAGCAGGTGTCTGTCAAATAGTCAGGCAAATGAAAACACTTGGTCCTTAAGGCAATTCTGTGAAACAGACATGACATAGCATTGTCTCACTTGATGGTAAAGGAAACAGAAGCTTAGAGTAGACAAATGACATGACCAGGATTATGAATAATCAAAACAGAACTCAGATCCAGTACTTTTGTCTCCTGGTAAAGTGATTATTCTATGATGACACAGGAAAACATGAACTAACCTTAAAGACCACAAAATGTGAGGGAGGGCTGGGTGAGTGGCTAATGCCTGTAATCCTAGCACTTTGGTAAGCCTAGGCAGGAGGATTGCTTGAGCCCAGGGGTTCTAGGCCAGCCTGGGCAACATAGTGGGAGCCCATCTCTCTCTATATAAAAAAGATAAATGTGAGAGAGAACATAGGGAGGGCGAATAACTCTGATAGATATTACTGTTTTGACAAGATGCTTTTAACTTCATTTTAACCCTTATGTGGTACACTTATAATTTAAATTGTAAACTTCTACAGCAAGGACTATACTGTCACTTTTTCTGGGTAAAGGTGTCCTAAAATGCGTGTAAAGCAAGGGCAGAAGCTTAGTTTCATTAAAACAAATCTGCCATCCACCTTTCCCTGGGCTTGTTACAAGGATGCCTCTTTAACACTTGGCGCCAGAGTGTGACATCTGGTTGCATAGCTTTCTAGGGAATTTCAGGGACTTTGTTCAGTGCCAATTAAGCCCACCTGTTCTATCTCCCCCACAGGAGCTGGAACAGGCAAAAAGGGTTAATGTGCTTTTCTAAAGCAATACTCCCCCAGCACTTATCAAATGCCACTCTCACTTATTCCTGCTTCCACCTAAAAATGTTAACTAGGCAGGAAAGGCTTGACATTGACAGAGAGGAATCAGGACTCCATTTTGACAAGCTGACAAGTAGAGGAAATTCATATATTACACGGCTGGGAGCTATGACTTTCTCTCTAATTTATTACAGTGGTTCTTATCCATAGCTTTCCCCTCCCCTAGCAGGACACCCATGTTCCTGGGCAAAGGTAGGAGGCCTGAAGCACTTTTACATCCTGCTTTGGCTGTGATATTTTTAAGAAGCCATTGTCTTGGATCCCTTTCTTAGTAAAGGCTGTGTGCTGCTGGGTGTCCTGATCTCTTTTCCCTCCCACCCTCTTGGGCATTCTGGGCTGTTGTCCTACCCTGGAGAGAGGTCGCTCTTTGGACAGAGCACAAAACACCCACTGTGTATGTGCACCATGTTGGCTGCCATCCTGAGTATCCATGTTTCCTGAAAACAACCTTGAGAGTTTAACTGCACTCGTGTCCCACTCTGGACTGCTGTGTGTGACTTTGCCTGTCACCAAACAGGATTTGGGACAACTGAAGCTTCTGTCCCCAAGGTATGGAGAACTGTTGCTCTGCTCTGCAATTAGGTTTAAACTGAAGTTACAAAACTTCCCTTCTTAATCTGTTCAGAATGCTATAACAAAATACCGTAAATGGTGTGACTTCTAAACGATAGAAATTATTTATTTCTCGCAGTTCGGGAGGCTGGGAAGTCCAAGACCAGAATTCCAGGAGATTTGCTGTCTAGTGAGAGCCCGCTTTCTGGTGAGAGCCTGCTTTCTGGTTCATGGACGTCCTCTGGTAGCTGTGTCCTCTCGAGGTGGAAGGGGTTAGCTAGCTCTCTAGGGTCTCTTTTATAAGGGCACTAATTCCATTCATAAGAATCCTGCCTTTATGACCTGATCACCTCCCAAAGATGCCCTGCCTTCTATACCATCACTGTATTAGTCTGTTGTCACACTGCTAATAAAGACATACTCAAGACTGGGCAATTTATAAAGAAAAGAGGTTTAATAAACTCACAGTTCCACATGGCTGGGGAAGCCTCACAATCATCACAGAAGGTGAAGGAAGACCAAATGCACATCTTACATGGCAGCAGGCAAGAAGGCTTGTATAGGGGAACTCCAGTTTATAAAACCATCAGGTCTCATGAGACTTATTCACTATCATGAGAACAGCAGGGGAGAGACCCATTCAGGTCTCTCCCATGACACATGGGAATTATGGGAGCTACAATTCAAGATGACATTTGGGTGAGGACACAGCCAAACCATATCAATCACCTTCAAGACTAGTATGTCAACATATGAATTTGCTGTCAAACATTGTGTCAATGTTTGTTTGACTCAAACATTCAAACCATAGCCCTTCCTAAGACCCAAGCAAAAAGGTGGTGGCAGTTAGTGTAAGGAAGCATGTGGACTGGAATAGTACTGAAAGGAGAAAGCCAAAAAGAATAGAGGTTGCGTTAGGAGCTACGCACTTTTGCATTTTCCCAGTCGGATCAGTTTGGTTCATTACTGTTGCCTCCAAGGTGCTTCATGGGATTACCTGCCAGCTCACAGATGAACCACCTTTGTGTCATATTCTTATTTCTTGTCCAGTCTGCGTCCACCCCTGGACAAGAAAGAGTCCAGCACTGCCTCTTTGTTTAGGGGACTGGAAACAGGGAAATCCTAGCTAGCAAGTGACAATGGCATGGCAGACACCTTGATTATCATGATCAGAGTAGACAGCCCATGAGTCATGCAGACAGCCAGTGGGGGAGACATGCAGTTGAAGAAGAAGGCAACTTTGTTTGCCAGTAGATGCCATATGAGACCTGGGACTTAAGTGAACATTGCTGGCCCATAATGTAATTCTTTATGCTTCCACAAAATAGCTGTAGAATACTCCTCTCTCTTCCAAATGGCCATTGTGAACATTTTTGGTAATTCCTTTCCCCTTCAAGCCTGCCCTTTCTGCTCATTTTTAGATCTTATATCTAATAATTATAGTACATATCTGTTTTTACTTGTGCAGCTTTTTCCTCTCATGTTTTGATAGTACCTCCTGGTTTTCCTTTGAGGAACCATCTCCCACTTGCAGTCCGTGTGCTCCAAGAGGGGCTGGTCCCATTCCCATGTCCACTTGTTTGGTATTTTTTTTTTTTTCATTTTACTCTAAATTCTGGGATACATGTGCTGAATGTGCAGGTTTGTTACATAGATAAACATGTGCCATGGTGGTTTGCTGCACCCATCAACCCGTCACCTAGGTTTTAAGCCCTGCATGCATTACGTGTTTGTCTTAATGCTCTCCCTCCCCTTTCTCCCCACCCCCTGACAGGCCTCAGTGTGTGATGTTCCCCTCCCTGGGTCCAGGTGTTCTCACTGTTCAACTCCCACTTATGAGTGAGAACATGCAATGTTTGGTTTTCTGTTTCTGCGTTAGTTTGCTGAGGATGACAGTTTCCAGCTTCATCCATGTCCTGACAAAGGACATGAACTCATCCTTTTTTATGGCTGCATAGTACTCCATGGTGTATATGTGCCACATTTTCTTTATCCAGTCTATCACTGATGGGCATTTGGGTTGGTTCCAAGTCTTTGCTATTGTAAATAGTGCTGTAATAAACATACATGTGCATGTGTCTTCATAGTAGAATGATTTATAATCCTTTGGGTATATACCCAACAATGGGATTGCTGGGTCAAATGGTATTTCTGGTTCTAGATCCTTGAGGAATCGCCACACTGTCTTCCACAATGGTTGAACTAATTTATACTCCCACCAACAGTGTAAAAGTGTTCCTATTTCTCCACATCCTCGCCAGGATCTGTTGTTTCCAGACTTTTTAATGATCGCCATTCTAACTGGTGTGAGATGGTATCTCATTGTTGTTTTGATTTGCATTTCTCTAATGACCAGTGATGATGAGCTTTTTTAAAATATGTTTGTTGGCTGCATAAATATCTTCTTTTGAGAAGTGTCTGTTCATATCCTTCACCCACTCTTTGATGCAGTTGTTTGTTTTTTTTTTCTTGTAAATTTGTTTAAGTTCCTTGTAGATTCTGGATATTAGGCCTTTGTCAGATGCATACATTGCAAAAATTTTCTTGCATCCAACTAGTTTTTGCCATGTGAGGACATAACAAAGAAATGGCAACTGCAAACCAGGAAGAAGATCACCACCAGACACCAGATCTGCTGACACTCTGATCTTGGACTTCCTAGCCTTCAGAATAAGTGTTTGTGGTTTAAGCCACTTAATCTATGGTCATTTGTTCTAGCAACCTGAACTGGTAAATGTAGACATTGAGAGGGGAGTCTCCCTGTTAAAATATATCTCACTGGATTCTCTCTTTGTATTTAGGCTCCGAGAGTCCTGGTCTCATTGCCTCTAATTGCCAGATTGTTTCCGATGTTGTGACTGGTGTGACATGAGGACCCAGAGCTGCCTCCAAGCAGTGTGCCTTCTGTTCTCCAAGTGGACTGCAGAAGCAATTAGTCTTAGGCTTGGGAGACATACGGCCTCTTCTCTTCTTTTCCTTGAGAATTTCTTTTTTCGTGGCCTTAGAAATGGCAGGATCTAGATTAGGGAATGGGTCAAGGGGGATGAGGACAAAGAGACCACTTGGTCACCATGGAGTCTGGCTCATGATTCTGTCAGCTCAGTTGCCACAAGGCCTTCTCTCCTCTCCTGTTCCATTGCTCGGACTCCTTGTCAATATCCTAATGGCACAGCTACATGTGAGCGCCACTCTGCTGACAGTGCACCTTGAGAACTCCAACATCTGTGCCAGGGCATTCCTCCCCGATGCTCTCAGACCTGACAGATTTCTCCTCTCCCCAACACTCCACTTTTCTTTGTCTCCCAGGCCTCCCACAGCATTGCCTCTGCTGAGAGCTTCACACCGTCTTTCCTGGCAATAGCTCCTTTCACTTCTGGCCCCACTCCTCCCACTAGGGCTGAAAGTCAGGGGAGTGGGTTGGGGAAAAATTGGCACACCATTGTCTGCATTTCTCTCCTCTCTCTTGCCTGTGTACCAAAAGAAACACATTTTTTTAAAGTCCCATTTTTTTCTCCTTCAGCCATAATAAGCCACATAAACAAACAACTCATGTAAATAAACAGCCAAAGTTGGTTCTCAGGCTGGGATCAGGCATAGCAGCTTGCTCCCTCATCCCAGAAAACTTCAACAACGAGCAGCCTAGGCGCTTGAAGAAAGTATTTACTTTTTAGTTAACTACAGCATCCACTTTTCAAATTTCAAAACGCTTATGTAAGTTGCTTATTATTCACTTGTTAACAAAGGAATCTTTTCTACATCAAGGCGAGTTCTCTTTTTCAGCTGTGAGCTCCTTTCTCTCTCTGCTAAACAATGATTCCCTGCTCTCACTCTCTCTCCTGCTTACAGACACTATTAACATCCCACAGGAAGTGGTGTTTGTACAGTGCTCCTTGATTAACGAATCCCCAGGGAATAAGCCTTCTTTATAGGATATGGGGCTGGGCTCAAAAACACTTCATAAATCTTGCAGCGTGACCTGGCCGGCCTGGTAGCGGCTTGCCGGCAACCTTCAGTGCACAGCCACTGTTTGGCACGTCTGCTGGAGGTAAACGAGCAAGAGCCGCTCATGTGGGAGGCTTCTCTCTGTTCCCATGCTTTGCTTTTCTGCACCTTTCCATATCCCATAGGTGGGGAGGGTCCTCATTCTTGTTCCTCCTCCTTCCTGCTCCCTTGTCAATCTCTTCCTCTTCCCTATCCTCCAGATCCTTCTGTCCCCCTCCCCCAAGTCCTCCTCTGCCCCATACTGCAAGACCAGGGAAAAACCAACCTAATTTATCCTGAAGGTTTAACTAAACTAAGCACTTGCAGTTTAAGCTGAATTGGAGAAAAATAAGACTCACCCCTGTTAAAGTAATCCCAGGCACCAGTTAGATTTCAGCAAATTGGTAGAAAGATGTTTCAGGAAGCAAACCAGCATGAAGACTCATCAACTGGCCAGGTGCAGTGGCTCACACCTGTAATCCCTGCACTTTGGGAGGCCCAGGCGGGTGGATTACTTGAGGTCAGGAGTTTGAGACCAGCCTGGCCAACATAGTGAAACTCCACCTCTACTAAAAATACAAAAATTAGCTGAGCGTTGTGACACACACCTGTGATTCTAGCTACTAGGATGACTGAGACACAAGAATTGCTTGAACCCAGAGGTTGCAGTGAGCTGAGATTTTGCCACTGCTCTCCAGCCTGGGTGACAGAGTGAGATTCTAATTCAAAAAACAAACAAACAAACAAAAACAAACAAAAAGAAACCTCATCAACTGATTATTAATTACAAAAATTTAGTTCCCTGCCAGGGTCCCTGGGTGGGGCCAGGAGGGTTGGTTCAAGGTCTCTTCCCCTCTGACCTTTGTCCCTTGTCCAGTGGAGGAAGTCCAACCCCAAGGGCAGATTTTGTGGGGCTTGAAGGAAGCTTACACCTTCTTGGGTGGGGTGGGGTGGGGTGGGGAAGGGGAAGGGCCCTGTGAAAAAACACAAAATTACAGACACAAAATTAGGCATGAATGGGTATACAGCTAACCTTTGAACAGTGTAGACCCCTGTGTAATAAAAAAAAATCCATGTATAACTTTTGACTCCCCAGAAACTTAACTACTAATGGCTTATTCTTGACTGGAACCTTACCAATGACAGAAACAGTCAATTAACGTGTATTTTGTATGTTTATATGTATTATATACTGTGTTCTTACAATAAAGTAATTTAGAGAAAAGAAAATGTTAAGAAAATCACAAGGAGGAGAAAATGTATTTACTATTCATTAAATGAAAGTGGATTATAATGATCATAAAGGGCTTCATCCTAATTGTCTTCTTGTTGAGTAGGCTGAGGAGGAGGGAAAGGAGAGGTTGATCTGCTGTCTCGGGAGTAGTGGTTCATCTGTGAGTTTTTTTAAATTGTTGCAAATCTCCAAAAAAGTTTCCAATACATTTATTGAAAAACACTTATAAGTGGGTCTGCACAATTCAAATCTGTGTTTTTCAAGGATCAACTGCATTTATTTAGAATGACAATATAAATAAAAACAAGGAACAAAATTTTAAATACCAACAAAACCCACAAGCATCACATTGATTAAGCTCATCATTATCTGCTTGATGTGTTTCTGTATTTTCTCCCCAATATTTGCCAGCTGCATACATTTTCACTGCCTTCTCAAGTGACAATTTTGTAATATTTTCTATATGGAAACCTCAGAGATAATTCAGTCTTTAATATGGTTGGTAAAAAGAATTTCACTTATTATCTATTCAGAAAATTTTTTTCATCTTTATAAATTATAATTGATAACATCACATAGATTTTTAGTATTGTTTTATTTATTTATTTATCTATCTATTTATTTATTTATTCGAGACAGAGTCTTGCTCTGTCACCCAGGCTGGAGTGCATTGGCTTGATCTTGGCTCACTGCAACCTCCGCTTCCTGGGCTCAAGTGATTCTCCTGCTTCAGCCTCATGAGTAGCTGGGATTACAGGTGCACGCCACCAAGCCTGGCTAGTTTTTGTATTTTTCATAGAGATGGGGTTTCACCATGTTGGCCAGGCTGGTCTCAAACTCCTGACCTCAAGTGATCCACCCACCTCAGCCTCCCAAAGTGCTGGGATTACAGGCGTGAGCCACTGTGCCTGGCCTTGCTCTAGCACCTCTTGCTCTGCATCTTTATAAGCCAGCAAAGTGAGTAATTGTAGCATTAGCATTCCTGGGTAGTAGCATTCCTGGAAGACATCCCTATACCAGGATGGCAAGCAATATCTTAACTCTACATAGAAGAGACCATGAACTACATTAATATGATCCACAGAACCCAACTTAAATGGATCTCCAAATCAACTTCCTTTTAGCTGGATTCCCCAAGATGCTCATGACCTCTTTAACACCACACATCATGAGGGGCAGTAGGAAACAGGGAAAATTAGGTTAGAAAGAGACAGTGACTTAACCACTTGTTTGCAAATGTTACAAGCACACATGACCATGGGAATAAATTGCAAGAGCCCCTCACAGGATCTTGGAAGGGATTTTGCAAGTAAGGGCCCTCAAAGCTTAATCTTTGTTAGCTTCACAACTAATCAGCCGCTGCTTAGGAATCATGGGATGTGGGTAAACCAATCGCCTGCTTCCTCCTTGACCTGGAAGCCCCCTGCACTAATGTGAGTCAGCCAATCCCTTCCTCCAGACTGCCAGGCCCCGTACTGCCTCCCCACCATCAGACTTCTCTGCCTGAGCCCAGATCAGGCCTCCCTCCTCCATCTCTCCTGACCTTAACTCAACATTGTTTGCTCTACTCTAAGAATACCAGGTGCAATTTTTATTTTCCCATTTGTTTTCATTTTCAGGGGTCATCGGCTGATTTTTTTAAAGTTGCAAACCCCATTTTATTTCTGTCTCTATTCTATCTATCCTATATTCTGCCTATATTAATTCTGCTTCTAGATTTTTTTTTTGTTTTTTTTTGACAAAGAAGTTCCCCCAGAATGCATCCTCTCTGTTTCATGACTGTATTACTTTGTGGAAATTTAGTAGAGTTCTCGGCTCCTGATGCTAGGGACTTCTGTTTTGCTCTTATCCCATAGGGTTATTATTTATCTTTGTTTTAATCTGTCTCTGACTGAATGATTAGTTCAGTGAAAGAGTCAGGAGTCTTTCAGTCTCAAGTGATGGATGTCCCAACTCAACGTAGCTTATGCAAAATGGAAAAATGGTTGTGGTTCATGTAACTGAGATGTCCAAGTTTGGTTTTGACTTCAAACACAGTAGGACCCAAGGGCATAAACAGCATTGCCATCTTTTTCTTTCTTTATCTCTTGGCTCTGCTTCTCCCGATGGAGGGGGCCTTACTCTCTTCCACTGTAGATTGGCATTGAGGTCCATAGTTACCTAGGCACTCGAGGCTTACATTATCATAGCTCATGATGTAAGATGAAAAAAAAATAGTCTGTCTTTCCTGGCGTGTTCTATTAAATCGCATGAAATGACTCTAATTAGCTCAGTCTTGGTCACATGCCCTTCTCTTGGCCTAATCTGAATAGACAGGGTATGGTCAGACCATATCGAGTTGCCTACTCCTGCCTTCAGAAAGCTGGGCATCACAATTGGCACTTGCTCTTCAGCTCTCATAACTGGAGCACAGAGAAGTCCCCCAAATAAACAAGGCAGCATCCTAGACAAATCAAAATGACATACATGCCCTACACATAGGTAAAGCTAAATGTTATCGACAAATGGAAATGTTTTCATTAAACTTCACATAATTTCTTGCTTGCTTCCCTAAATCTGCAATTTTATTTCATCATTGTGAAAGTCATTTAAACTTAGCCTGACATACAGAATCTTTGGTATTCTATTACACGCCTACATTTCAATTAGGTCCTTGTTGTAGGTCAGTTTCCCAGGAAACAGATTCTGAGACTCAGATTTATGTACAGAACAGGGAATGAAGGAGATAGAATTGGGCAAAGGAGAAAGGTAAACTGCCATGTGGTGATCTTTTGGGAGCTTTGGAACATGGATGGTCCTTCAGCGTTGTCCCAATTGAGGTAAGGAGGTTATAGCCTCCTTTGACCTCTTCTGAATGGGGGCTGCCCCAAGGAGTCTGTGGCTGATGACAGTTTCTGGAGAGGACTCAGCTGTGAGCCATCAGTAGCCAACACTCCCAGCTGCTGGGAAAGTGAATTGCTAGGTCTTGAAGGGGAATTTGAGTAGCATACTACTGCATACACTTCAGTGGATTTTCAAACAGTGGAAACAAGGCTCATGTAATCCTAATATTTAATTTTTTTTTTTTTTTTGAGACACAGTCTCACCTTATCATCCAAGATGGAGTACAGTGGCGCAATCTTGGCTTACTGCAACCTCTGCCTCCCAGGTTCAAGTGATTCTCCTGTTTCAGCGTCCCATGTAGCTGGGATTACAAGCGCCTACCACGAAGCCCGGCTAATTCTTTGTATTTTTTTAGTAGAGACGGGGTTTCACCATATTGGCCAGGCTGGTCTCGAACTCTTGACCTTGTGATCCACCCACCTCAGCCTCCCAAAGTGGTGGGATTACAGGTGTGAGTCACCACGGCCGGCCCTAATATTTAAATGTTAAGGGCCAAGTGCGGGCAGATAGATTCTCATACATGTTATCACTTGATATTTTTCTTTTAATACTGAGTCATTCACTTTAGAATCTGTATTTTAAACTCTTTTTTCCAGTATGATTAATGTTCTTTGTTGTTTCCAAATGCGTGATGTAAGTTCAAATTCTGATGTAGCCTATAGACTCTCTATAAACATGACTTAAAGATACAAAGCAGGCCAGTGTTTATGTTGCTGTCTTGTATGCAGAGCTGGAACCCCTGCCTGCTTGGGTGAGAGCTAACTGTATGGCAGTCCCTCAAATCTTGGGCTTTTTCAGACCAGGGTTGGCAAGAGAACTGCACTCAAGACTCCCCTATCCTTAGTATGCTTTTCTTTCAGCCTCCCGGCCTTCCTGACAGCTATCAGCCTCGTCAATTGGACTTGGCAGGTGTGAGGAATCCAATTTAGCATCCCTGGTTTAGACCTTGAGCAATCTGCACTCACTATTTGCCTACTTAGCCTCTTTATCTACGTCTGCTGTTTTTAGACCTGTTTTGGCACTAGTTACCCTCATCTCCCCAATTTTAGAAAAAGAGGCCTTTGGACTCATTCCCTTACATCGAATCCTGGGATTTACTCAACATGCAGGCTAGATTTTCCTCCAGTTGGCCCATCCAATTATAGGCATATCTCATGCTGTCTCTGCAACACTCCTGACCTCCCCACCAACATTTCTGATCAACCAGGCGACTTCCCATTTGAGCTGAGCTCTAAATGAGTTTAAAGCAGGGATCACATCTGGCATTCCAAGGGCTAGATCTGTTAAGCAGCCAAGTTTTATTTGCCTATACCATGTTTTTTAGAAATTGAGCCAATATTCAACAATTTGGAAATTTCACCCACAATAAAATCCAATTTCTCTCTTCTCTTAAAAAAATTAGATGACCCAGCAATACAAACAAGCATTTCTACACGGCCACACTTGGCTCAAGCTGAAGAGCTACTGCCTCCAGCTCACCCAGTTCCACACTCCCTGTTGTGTTATGCCTGCTCTTTCCAGTCACTTGTGTTGCCTGCCTGGATTCTGGAGTTTTCCACCCTGGTTTAAATTAGTGTTCCTCCCAGGTGATACTTGACATCCGGTGCAAGTTATTGGCAGTAAAGAAGGGCCAAAAGCATGCTGCAATCAAAGGAGAGGTAAAGAAGACAATCAAACCCTGGGTTTTCTATATTTCCTGAAGCAGAAAAACGAGGCTTGTCTCCTTTGTCGATTTCACAGAACAAATGGCATTCCATCTGTGAAATGCATTATGGTTTTCAGCAGAGACAGTCCAGAGTGAATCAATGGTAACTTCTGCCACTTGTTACTCATCTGTTGCCAAGGAGGAGACTCGGGAGAGGTTAGGAAACTATGTGGCATGTTCCGTCCTTCCGGGTTATGAATGCTGCCAAGTGAAAATGTGAGATGTGCTGCCAAAGACAACACAGTCTTTTATTTGACACAGAAGAAAACAACATTCTGATTTCCCTGTCTTAAGAATTATTTCATCTACAGTCTGGGAAGGCATGCTTATGGAACTCACGGCAACCTGCTGCAGGTAGACTTTTTTCTTATTTTAAGGCTTACAGCAGATGAAGAGAACTCAGGAGGAATTAAAAATCAGTTGCTTCAGAGTAGCAGAGGTACTACTGGTGGGAGATAGGTGGGAAACGGTGAATGGGTTTCCCAGTGCAACATGAGAAATATTATTTGGTTTATACTCCCTTTCAATTTTAAAAAGCAAAATACCTTCCTCTGGTTCTTATTAATTTTTAAAACCAAAATATCTCCATCCAGATCTTCTAGTTTAAGTATGCCTTCAAATCAGTTGTAATGTTTTCCTGCTTTAAAAAGCAGGGGTGGGGTCACGTTAAACGAAAGAAGCATCGTTGCCGGGGGGGTGGAGGACTGTCTTCCTTGCAGGACTGGGGATTAAGGGGCTGATGCATTTGCAGACTTCATTATGTTGAGTACTCTGCTTAGAGGTTGGTTCAATCTCTGCTCCCTCCACCCTACCCCCATGCCTTCTCTTGGCACATTACTTCCTGTAACATACATTTCTTAATTTAATGAGTTCATTAGTCTGTTATAGCTTTTCCATAGCTAGAATGGGCCAGAACAGTGATGAATGGTTTATCAGGAAAGTAGCTCAAGGGTAGGCCTTCATAGATACTGTGCAGCACCTTAATCAGGAAATCCAAAGGGTTGCTGGTGGGGAGGGGGGAGGGAAGGACATTTGGATCACGGGAGAATTTCTTCCCCTGGGTCTCCTGATTCAGAAACATTAAAAAATCTAATGCAGCTTTATTCTCCATCCTCCTTTAAGCTCTAAATGTCTGTCTTTTGGGCATGGACTGTAATAGACTAGGGCTTTAGGACCAGTTTCTCTGAGAATCAGCCGGTGTTCAAGAAGGGCCCTTGACACCATTCTGACTTAATGCTAGACACATCTGCAGCTACTTGGACAAAATTGACATTGTCTGGAGTGCAAAGCAATTGCCTAGCACAGCATTAGGGAGCATTTACTCTTGAGCCGTGCTACCAGACAGCAAATCTTGACCTTTAGGAGTTCAGAGATTAGATTTCGTTGTTGCAGGCGTTGAAGATATTGTTAGGAATTTGTTGCTATTCAAAGCAGATTTCAGGGGTTACCTATGGGTTTAATTCATCACATCAATCATTTCTGGAAGGTTCTTTTAAAGCCAAGATAGCTTCAAATAAAAACTAGGATTACTTTTACATTGATTGTCAGTAGTTGGTGAGGAGCAAAGGGGGAATACTCTTGTGATGCTGTTAAAGTTTTCGTATTTGTTCCTTTGCTAGCAGGCATTCTGTGGTATTGGGGAGAAAGGCGTGTTTCTCCAATAGGCATTCAAAGCAGTTGCTGCAGGAACAGGCAGGAAATGAGAACAAGGATTTGACTACTCTCTGGTGTAGATCTCTCAAGCCCTTTAACACATTCAGTGCACAGATCTCCTGCGGGTTATCTCAAAGTGCATCGTTTAAAACAAGACCCGTTTAAGCCAATAGGGGTTAAATAGGGCTTATTTTGTTGAGCCAGGCTGCATAGGTACCCAATCTCACCCTCTGTTTGTGTATGGGTGTGTATCTGTGTGTACATATATAAAATGTGCGTGTGTGTGTGTGCACACACGTGTGTATAGACAAATTATTTTATCTGGAGGTCAGTTTCCCAGTCCTCTTGATCCCAAGGGTGTACAGAAAACATTTCTGAGGGCCTCTGAAAAAGAAGTGCTGTACAGTGGCTGGACTCCAGCCACGTGATTCTTTTAGAAGACTTTCACAATGATCTTTATTGATTTTTATTTACCATGCAATTGCTATTAAGCATTTTTACTCAGTTCCCTAGTCCATAGTCAATCAAATACCTTGAGACCTTATCTTCATTGTATCTTTTCACCTCTCCAAATTTGCTTCTTATTTCTCAAAAAGGGAGTTTGTACTAGATATTCCTACAGCACTGATTTTATTGCAGCTAGAAGGTGAGAGGAGCACTTTTCAAGGTAGATGCAATAGCAACAAAAGAAACAACTAGAGCCTGGGAAGGGAGGGGTTACATACTCTAGCACAGGTAGGGAGCTGCCACCCTATGGCATAATAATGGAGAGCTGAAACACCAGTGAATGGTTACCTGCAAGTCAGCATTTATAGCTTAAAAAGTCAGGATAATGGGTAATTATTGTAAAGTATATTTTAGAAATATTTTTCTCTAGAATTGTCAGCATTTAAAATTTCATTGCTGGAAAGAGGAAGCTTCATTATCAAGCATAGCTCCACAGCAGGTTGTTGCTTGATGCTGCTGAATATATGAGTCTCGCTCTGTCACCCAGGCTGGAGTGCAATGGCACGGTCTCGGCTGACTGCAACCTCCACCTCCCAGGTTCAAGCAATTCTCCTGTCTCAGTCTCCTGAGTAGCTGGGACTACAGCTGCCTGCCACCACACCCTGCTAATTTTTCTATTTTTATTCGAGACAGGTTTTACCATTTTGGTCAGGCTGGTCTCAAACTCCTGACCTCAGGTGATCCACCCAGCTTGCCCTCCCAAAGTGCTGGGATTACAGGCATGAGCCACCATGCCCAGCTGAGATGCTTTCATGGGAGGTGCATACCAGGTGATGCAATGCACTTTGTTGCTGATACTTCAACATTGTGCCTGTTGCAGCACTCTGTAGAACTTCAATGAGGCAATGAAAAAGAACTCAATTATCTTCCATTCCAGTGAAAGATGCAATTTCCAGGGTATTCTCCCTGTCATTTGCAGAAGACTTCCTATATGCCAGGCATAACACCTCATGAGGTAGGTCTTATTGCCTATTGGGCAGAGAAGAAAACCAAGATTCACAAAGTTAAGTAAGTTGCCTAAGGATACATAACCACCAAGGCACATAGCTGGGATTCAAACTCAGCTCTGTCTCATTTAAAGGTTTTTGCTGGCATCACCAAACCAAGCATGGCTCCCACATGGCTGAGTAAACTGAGATACATGCAGCTAACTGGCCTTGAACAAGTTGCAGAGGATAACCAGAGAAACTATTTTATTCTCAGTCCACTTGCCTTCTTCTAAACTCCACTTCCATCACTCTATGTAGATTGCATCTATATTAATAGCCACCGTGAATTCATAATTTGCCAAGTGTAAATACATATGCATGCACAAATATGTGCATTGTAAAGAATGATTACTAATCGCCTTTGCTCCCATGGAAATCTATCCATATGTGCATTATAAATGTGACTGAGAATTTCCACCAGCCTTCAAAATCAGCCCTGTGTAGAGTTGTTGACGCTGCCTATCTACGAACTGTCTGCAGATAGTGATTTCCAGGGGAGTGATTTACTTCCCAGCAGACACTGAGATAGGGCTGGATCTCTTAGAATTCATGGGTAAGAATGTTGTTTATTTACAAGACATGCAGCCATGCAGCCGCTAGAGAGTGGATAAACCAAAAGAAGGTAATTGGGCTGAGCACAAAGCTCTGGATATGAGAAACGAGTGAACGAGCTGATTTGGACTTCTTTGAACTTATTTATGTTAAAAATATTTTTATTAAAAAGGCAATACATCTTTACTGTAGAAAATTGAAAAAAATACCAACAAGCAGAAAGAAATAACATTCACTCACAGTTCTATTGACTAGAGATAGCAAAAGCAAACGGGTTGGGATATATCCTTCCCCATGTAAGCCTATGTTGTTTGCAAAAGGATTATAATATGTATTCTGTTTTGTGACCAGCTTATTTCACTTAAAAATATTGGGATGACCTTTCCCTGTCATTAAATATTCTACAACATCATTTTCTATAGCTGCGTGGTAACTTACTGAATGGATGTATCATTACTTACATTTATTTAGTTTAATAACTTACCTAATGTGTTTCTGTCCACACGAGATGAATGGAAGTCTTTCAATACTACTACCCAAAACAGTGTTCCCAGGTCCTGTCCTCCCTCTTCATGACTAAACGGTAAATGAAAGCCTCAGACGACGTCTTTTCAAGCCTTCACAGCAGGCCAGGCTCATGGACTGTGTGAGATAATGTTTGAGCATGTTCAAAGAACCCCTGAAATAAGCCTGGGACTGTGGTAATTTCCTTTCCTTCCACTCATGGAATAATCATCCCTTGTGTTTCAAAGCCTCTATGGTTCTAGAGTACTTCCTCCTCTAGTTCAATAATTACCACCAGGTGCTGTGGTCATTGTAGTCCTCCTTCCAGAAGGGAGATGACTGAGTCTCAAGAAGCTGCAGTAACTTAGCGAAGATCACCCCATTGGTGAATCTCAAAACTACACCTGAACCCAGACTTGTAGATTCCAAGTTCACTGGAATTTGTCCTCCAATGCAATGCTGTGTGAAATGGGGAGAAAGAGGAAAGAACAAAACAAAAAAGAAGAAAGAGAAAGAAAGAGAGAGAGAGAGAGAGAAGGAGGGAAGGAAGGAAGGAAGGAAAGAAGGAAGGAAGGAAAAAGCAAAAGAAGAAGGAAGGAAGAAAGGAAGGAAGAGAGGAGGGAGAGAGGGAAGGAAGGAAGGAAGGAAGCAAGGAGGGAGGAAGGGAGGAAGGGAGGAAGGGAAGGAAAATGATAGGTATTTGTGGCTCTGGTAGTCAGAGGGGCAGGCACGGAGGGCAGGAGGTGTTCCCAGTCCATCCTGTACAGACCTATCTGTCTTCCTCCTAAAAAGACTCTCCTCTCAGAAGCCGAGGAACAGAGACGAGCAGCTTTTTCAGGTACACACTTCAGAATCATAGATCTCAAAAGACAAAGCTATTTCTCTCCCACTTTTGCAGCCACCAGATAATCAACTGCATGTACCATCTGCATGTATTGGTGGCTATCTCCCCTCACCTCACACTGCCGTCCTCACCCTGCAGGGAGACGTGCTCATCATGGGGAGACACCTGGATCCATCCTCAATCCTGGAGGGCTGGCCTGAATAAGAGTAATTCCCCCAGAGCTCTGGGGCCTCCTGGAGCCATGCACACAGCCAATGGGCAAAACCTTCAAGGACAGTGATTTTCACTCAGCCCGTTGGTGGGCAGTGGGATCTTAGACTTAGTGAAGGAACACAGACCTTGGAGTTTCTCTGCGTTTGTATCTCATTCTAACGCTTACTAACTGTGTGCCTTGTGGAAGCCACAGGATGTTTCTGACTCCCAGTTTTCTTGTCCACAGAAAGGAGGGGAAGATTGAGCTAAGTAGTTGTAAGGATATGCAATAATATCAATAAAGTATATGTATATGCATTAAATGCCTGGCATCTATCAGGAACCCTATAAATGTTAGCATTCCCATTCTGGAGGTTACATTAGAGAGTGTATTAAAACCACGGATAGCTGTTCTCTTCATCTTAAGGGCCTCGTCTGAATCTGAGAGCCTATGATTTGGGGAGTTTCTGTGTGTGTGTGGCGGGGCATGGTGATAAGGTAAACAAAGCTCAAAGGAAAAAGCTGATACTTTGAATAATGGCACTCTATGTAAATGCCTTTGGCATGTGAATGGAGTAGGCTGCTTTTCTCTAAAGCAGCAGCCACAGCTTGGCTGGGGAGTCCTCAACAGTCCCTCTAGAGTTTCATCAGTGTCTCCAAGACAACCCAGATAAATAGACAGTGAAAGCACAAATTATTTGCTTGTTGTGGAGATTTGTCAAGTCCCCTACCTGCCCCCAGCCTAGTCTCTGAGCACTTCTCATGTAGAAAATTAAGATCTGTCTTGCCCTATAACTTAGTGAACTTGGTCAGGATGATGGGAACATCCTGAAAATAAAAATGCGCACTCTGTTCTAGTGTTGCCGTTGGTTAGTGACTCCCTGAATGAGAGTGAGGAATTAAGAAGCTGTGTGCAATGTCAGCCCCTAGAGCTGAGTAGCCGTACTGTGTGGCACTGCGGTCTAGGCAATTCATGGACGGCATGTCTCACCTGCTGATGAAACTCCTGGGCAAGAAGATCAAGAAGTGAAAACCTCAAAATGCACACCAGAACCTAAAGTTGCCAGGGGCCTCAAATCTGACCCTATCAGGAACTCAAAATGGAGATGTGTCTCAAGAAACAATGGGAGGTGGAAAGGTTAAAAAAAATCAAAACATTCTGCGAATGTGGGGTTATCAGAAGCTCAAGATGGAGCTGTGTCTCAAGAAACAGTGGAAAATGTACAAGTTCAAAAATCTCCCCAGAAATCCACTGTATTAACAAATGGAGAGACAGCAATGCAGTCTCCCAATTCAGAATCAAAAAAGAAAAAGAAGAAGAAAAAGAGAAAAATGGTGAATGATGCTGGGCCTGATACAAAAAAAAGGCAAAAACTGAAAACAAAGGGGAATCTAAAGAAGAAAGTGTCGAGACTGCCAAAGAAACAGAAAATAATGTGGAGAAGCCAGATAATGAGGAAGATGACAGTGAGGTGCCCAGCCTGCCCCTGGGACTGACATGAGCTTTTGAGGATACTTCATTTGCTTCTCTATCTAATCTTGTCAATGAAAACACTTTGAAGGCAATAAAAGAAATGGACTTTACGAACATGACTGAAATTCAACATAAAAGTATCAGACTGGAAGGCAGGGATCTTCTAGCAGCTGCAAAAACAGGCAGTGGTGAACCTTGGCTTTTCTCATCCCTGCAGTTGAACTCATTGTTAAGTTAAAGTTCATGCCCACGAATAAAATGGGGGTCCTTATTCTCTCACCTACTAGAGAACTAGCCATGCAAACTTTTGGTGTTTGTAAGGAGCTAATGACTCACCACGTGCATACCAGTGGGTTGATAACGAGTGGCGGTAACAGATCTGCTGAAGCACAGAAACTTGCTAACGGAATCAACATCATTGTAGCCACACCAAGCCATCTGCTTGACCATATGCAGAATACACCAGGGTTTATGTATAAAAACCTACAGTGTCTGGTTATTGATGAAGCTGATCAAATCTTGGATGCTGGGTTTGAAGAGGAATTAAAGCAAATTATTAAACTTTTGCCAACACGCAGACAGGCTATGCTCTTCTCTGCCACCCAAACTCAAAAAGTTGAAGACCTAGCAAGGATTTCTCTGAAAAAAGGAGCCATTGTATGTTGGCGTTGATGATGATAAGGCTAATGCAATAGTGGATGATCTTGAGCAGGGATACGGTGTTTGTCCCTCTGAAAAAAGATTCCTTCTGCCCTTTACAGTCCTTAAGAAGAACCAAAAGAAGAAGGTTATGGTCTTCTTTTCATCTTGTATGTCTGTGAAATACCACTATGAGTTACTAAACTACAAAGATTTGCTCACCTTGGCCATTCATGGAAAGCAAAGGAAAGCAAAAGTGTACAACTACATTCTTCCAGTTCTGCAACACAGATTCAAGAACACTTTATTGTGTACGGATGTGGCAGCAAGAGGACTAGACATTCCTGAAGTTGACTGGATTGTTCAGCATGACCCTCTGGATGACCTTAAGGAATATATTCATCGTGTAAGCAGAACAGTCAGAGGTCTAAATGAGACAGGGCATGCCTTGCTCATTTTGTGACCAGAAGAAATGGGGTTCCTTCACTACTTGAAACAATCCAAGGTTCCATTAAGTGAATTTGACTTTTCCTGGTCTAAAATTTCTGACATTCAGTCTCAGCTTGAGAAATTGATTGAAAAGAACTACTTTCTTCGTAAGTCAGCCCAGGAAGCATATAAGTCATACACACGAGCCTATAATTTCCATTCTCTGAAACAGATCTTTAATGTTAGTAACTTAAATTTGCCTCAAGTTGCTCTGTCATTTGGTTTCGAGGTGCCTCCCTTTGTTGATCTGAAGATCAACAGCAATGAAGGCAAGCAGAAAAAGTGAGGAGGCGGTGGTGAATTTGGCGACCAGAAAACCAAGAAAGTTTAGAAGTACAAAATCTTTATACACATAAGCAAGAAATCATCTGACAGCAGACAGCTCTCTCACTGAAGACACGTCTTTCTTTCATCTTGAATAACTTCACCCTAAAATGAATTTTCCCCCTTGAATTTATACAAGATTTGTATAAATTGACTTGGGTTGCAAGTACTGAGCACTGTTACTTCTATCAAGTCTCTTTTTTATTTTGGGGATATAAAACAGGCTTTAAATTTATTGGTCGCCCAAGGGCAAAGCAAGAAATCTCTAGTCTTTCTTGTGATTATATAATATTTTAAATTTCCCCATGTACACACAAATGTATGTTATTGTTTTAATATAATTCTTTTTGTACCTTTCCTTCTTGCTATGTGAAGATTTTTGTGGCGTGTGTGCTGTGTCAACTCCTGTAAAAGGTGACCTAGTGTATCGGGCAGCTGGTGGTAATGCAGAAAGGAGTCTAAGGTTATTTTTTGTTTTTAGTTGTTTCGTGAACCTTGACAGTATCTCATGAGTCCTCCTGAAAATGCTGCAGTATAAAAGAGCAAAAAGATTTGGGAAATACCTAAGAAGCACCTTAGGATTAGGGAGGCATTGCTTTTATAGATTTTTTATTTTAAAGCAATCAGCCTTTCTCAGGTGTTTTGTATAAAGTGTCACTAGCTGTCACAACATTTGGCAGGTAGGGTGTAGGAAAAGGGTAAAACTGAGATGGTTGAGCCTCATTTCCATCAATAGAGGTGCAATACACTGCATTTCTTCTTTTGGTACCATAGCAAAGACTTTTAAAAAACAGAAAGAATGGTGATGCTCCTCATTCGGAATTGTTTATTTTAAGGTGGTTTGGATTTTGGTTAGCCTTTTCACTCTACCGAGTACTTAGAAGACAAGGCTGCCAACTACATTGAACTTGAAGCCAAGCCATCAGACAGTGCTCAGCACATATTAATGTTAGCTTCTTTTTGAGAAAAATTACCTCTTCTAGGCCCTGAAGCAAAAAATGCATTTGCTATGAAGATTGAAAATGAACAAAATTAGAAAACACCACCGAAATCAGTGATTTAGTCAGATGGGTTTTTTTTGTTGTTGTTGTAGGAGCACTTGACTTCTAGTGTGTTTTGTGTAGTATGTAACTACAAAATAGTATATTTTGTAGCAATTCAAAACCAAAGTTGCTAGCATCATTTTGCTCTTGTGCTGGTTAATTATAAGATCCCATCAAACATAAGTGCACTGAGAACATTAAATGTAGAGGGAACTGTTTGGTAAAGAACATTCCAGTAGGAAAAGAAAAGAACAATCTTCATTTCTGGGCTTGACCGTCATCACCCTGGCTGAACCTGTATTGGGTTTCCAACCTTGACTGCTGGGCTCCTGGCTTGGTTTCTTGGATTCCTAATTCCCAGTGTGTGATAACTCTCTCCAGGATCATGTTTTCCTTTTTTATCTCAGAAATAATGTTTCTAAAAATATGAAAAGGGAAGAATATTTAATTACTCAGCAAAAGTAAATACTACTGGTATTTTGTACCTAATCTAATTTTTATATGCATGTTCATGGTATTTTTTTTTAATCAAAAATGAAGTAATCTTCTATCTACTACTTGTAACCAGCTAGTTTCACAACATGTAAATTTCCTGTGTCATTAAATAATTACATATAAGAAAGAAGCTATGTTCATTTTTTAGGACGAGAGCATACCGTTCCATTCATCCCCATGGTCAGCTTGCCTCCTGCA
>NW_022163376.1:0-3119 GCF_008728515.1 Papio anubis | reverse complement strand
TGAGAAATAAAGGTGTTCTTGGGTTCTCCTGGTAGAGATCACTTTGTGGAGGTAACACAGAGATGAAGCTTCTCACCTGTGCCAGGTCTCTGAACAAAGTCAGCATGGAAGAGCACCTCTCTCTGGGACATGTCTGTCTGTCTGAGTGTCCCCTTTAACTCTTTCTCTCTTTTCTAACTCCCTGTGTGGCCCCTGTGTCTGTCCTCTGTTATGACACCTGGTCTGTGCTTGTGTCTCCTGTTTCTCTGTCTCTGTTGGTACAGACCTCACCAAGTGAGTCTCTCTCCATAAGAATCCCACACCATCTTCCTCATGACCACGCGGGGCTTCCAAGTCCTGGATCATTCACTCTGTGTCCCAGTGACAATGAGAAGAATGTCCGGACACTCTCACCTGTGATCACAATGCCCAGGGGGTCACTGAGGGCTGACCATTCATAGGGGGAGTGAGTAAAAGAACCGTAGTATTGGTAGGTCCCTGCCAGGGCAGGCGTCATGGGACTTGTGGAGATGTTGGCCTTGGAGCCCCCATCATGGAGCTCTCCAACGAGGCATAAGGGGTCCTCAGAGATCCCCTCTCTGTGCAGAAGGAAGTGCTCAAACATGATATCTGACCAACATTGTAGGATGACCGTCTCTCCTGATTTCACCAGGGGACCTGGGAGGGCCAGGAGGGAAGGTTTTCTGTGGACTCCTAGAAAGAGAGGTTGTGAGTTTAGAAGGCGTCTCTCTTTTTCATCCCATCCATGGGACCTGGAATCAGTGAGGCTTCCCCTCCCTGGGTCTGTCTCTCTCCTCCCTCTCTGTGTCTCCGTGTTCTTTTCTGTGCCCATAACCCCTGTTGCAGGTGCTTCCATCTGTCATGTTATGTGGCGCCCTGCCCATGCAGTTGACATGCTCACCACATCATGGGAGGGTGACATACGCAGGCTGTTTCTACCTTGCATGACGCCCAGCGGGCCTCCAGCCAAGAGCAGAAAATGGCTTCCTGGAAATTGTTGTGACTACAATTGCCACCTTGCGTCATTCACTCAAAACACGTCTCAGATCCAATCTTTCCAACACAAGATGATTGAATTCCGGGTTACATTAAAGACTTTTGATGTACTTTTGTTGTTTTTATCTGAGATTCAAACTTCTTCATGTGTAATATGCAAAATATCTGACAAGTATTATTAACATTATCAGAATAATTGTGACAAAAAGTCATTCTAATTTTCCTGCTTGAGTTTCTTGTACTAAACCAGTGGCACAAGAAATGCTTGAATCTGGGAGGCGGAGGTTGCAGTGAGCTGAGCTCGTGCCACTGAACTCCAGCTTGGGTGACAGAGGAAGAGTCTGTCTCAAGAAAGAAAAAAAAAAAAAAAAAAAAAGGAAACTAAATAACCTATAACAACAAACAGAGGACTCAGGTTACCACATTTTAAGGGGTTCTCCAAGGTTATATAAAGTACAACATCCTCATGAGAGGGGATACAGAGAACCACTGGGCAGAAAATTGTGTCTAAAATACATCCGTGGATACACAGCTCCTTTATAGTTGACAAAGGCTGCCATGTGGTTTAAGGTGGAATAGAATATTTTCTCAACAAATAACACAGGACCACAGGGTTACAAGTAGGAAAAAATAAATCTGAACTTATCCTTACATTATAAAAACACTTCTTATTTTTTATCTTGTTGTTATACATTTTTTATGCTTTATTTATTTATTCATTTTTTTGAGATGGAGTCTCGCTCTGTCGCCCAGGCTGGAGTGCAGTGGCCCGATCTCAGCTTACTGCAAACTCTGCCTCCCGGGTTTATGCCATTCTCCTGCCTCAGCCTCCCGAGTAGCTGAGACTACAGGTGCCCACCACCTCGCCCGGCTAGTTTGTTGTAATTTTTTTAGTAGAGACGGGGTTTCACCATGTTAGCCAGGATGGTCTCGATCTCCTGACCTTGTGATCCGCCTGTCTCGGCCTCCCAAAGTGCTGGGATTACAGGCTTGAGCCACCGCGCCTGGCCTTTTATGCTTTATTTTTTAAATTGGCAAATAAAAGTTATATACGGTCGTCCTTCACTATTCCTGGGTGATTGGTTCCAGGATCCCCATTCAGATGCCAAAATCTGCAGATGCTCAAGCCTCTTGCATGAAATGGCACAGTGAAGCTGGGCGTGGTGGCTCGTGCCTGTAATCTCAACACTTTGGGAGGCTGAGTTGGGTGGATCATGTGATCAGGAGTTCGAGAACAGCCTGCTCAACATAGTGAAACCCAGTCTCTGCTAAAAATACAAAGAAAAAAAAATTATCTGTGCATGGTGGCACATGCCTGTAATCCTAGCTACCGGGGAGGCTGAGGCAAGAGGATCACTTGAACCTGGGAGGCGGAAGTTGCAGTGAGCTGAGATCGCGCCACTGCACTCCAGCCTGGGTGAGAGAGTGAGACTCCGAAAAACAAACAAACAAACAAAACAAAACAAAACAAAAGGCATAGCAATTGCATATAACCCATGCATATCCTCATGTATACATGAAATCATCTCTAGATTATTTATAATTCCTGACACAGCATACATACCGCTCCATTTGTGTCCATTCAACATAGTTTTGCTTTTGAAACTTTGTATATTTTCTCTGAATATTTTTGATTTATAGTTGGCTCAACAAACACCTGTAAACCCCACAGATCTGGAGGAGCGACTGTGTATTTATAGTATGAAGATGATGTGTGGACATGTGTCCCCGTGGAGATGAGACTAACAAGGCCTATGACTCTACAGGTGTTTCATCTTGGAATGGCTCTGCCAGCTTTCCAGGTCTGCAGAGAGTAAGAATATCACTTGTTCATCTCATTCACGATCCTTGGAACCTCCTATGTGCTGCATTTTTGGATGAAATTGGAGTCCTGGAGACGAATCAGGCTCCACCTGCTTCCAGAAGCTCAGAGTCCAGGGGTGAGAACCCAGTGGAGAACAGATGGGGTTACATGGACATAGCGATGATAACACCGGAAACTTCCAGCAAGAAAAGAGTCACGTTACTGAAACCATAAGGGTAGACATGTTTATTTGAAGAAGAGGCAACTACGTAGAAATTATTTTTAAAAATTTATAAGTTTCACTGCTGACAGAAGGCTG
>NW_022163375.1:0-3119 GCF_008728515.1 Papio anubis | reverse complement strand
CCATCCATAGGATGTCTGTTTGCTCTGATGATAGTTTTTTTTGCTGTGCAGAAGCTCTTTTGTTTAATTAGATCCCATTTGTCAAGTTTTGCTTTTGTGGCAGATGCTTTTGGCGATTTCATCATAAAATCTTTGCCCATCCCTATGTCCGGAATGGTATTGCCTAGATTTTCTTCCAGGGTTTTTCTAGTTTTGGATTTTACGTTTAAGTCTTTAATCCATCTTGAGTTAACTTTTGTGTAAAATGTAAGGAGGGGGTCCAGTTTCAATTTTCTGCATATGGCTAGCCAGTTCTCCCAGCATCATTTATTAAATAGGGAATCCTTTCCCCATTGCTTGTTTTTGTCAGGTTTGTTGAAGATGAAATGGTTGTGGATGTGCAGTCTCTTTTCTGAGTTCTCTATTATGTCCCATTGGTTTATGTGCCTGTTTTTGTAACCTTGTAGTATAGTTTTAAGTCGGGTAGCCTGATGCCTCCAGCTTTTTCTTTTTGCTTAGTATTCTTCTGGCTATACAAGCTCTTTTTGGATCCATATGAATTTTAAAATAGTTTTTTTCTAATTCCATGATAAGCTTCTCTTTTTAAATTCATGATTAAAAGTTTGAGACATTACAGAGCTTTGGGTGCTGAGGGAAACACAGTTGGAGACAGAGTAAGGAGATACAACAGTATCTCAGTTTTTCCTGCCAATACCATTGTTATTAAATAACAATGTTCTCTTCAATGAGTTAACACAGTTGAGAACATAGAGTAACTAGATCAAATAGTTCCAAGACTTCAGTCCCTTAAAACTAACGCCTTGCAAATAAGTCTTTGTTTTGTCTAAGATGTCTCAAATTTAGTGGAAATATGCCCCAAGCACCAATTTTCTTATTGAAATATCATCTTCACTAAACATTTGCCTGCACTTAAAAAAAAAAAAAAAAAAAAAACTCTGCTCTATGGAGTAGCTGTTCTTTTGTTTCTTTACGTCTCTAATAAAGTTGCATTCACTTAGAAATAAATTGCCTAATCAAATCGCTTTTCACTTACAAAAACGTGAATCTCATACTTTATTCAGCTCATCTAGCTTAACACGATGCCAATAACTTTGGTTTGATGCCGTAGCCTGAAATGGTTAGCTCGAATTGAGAAACAAGTTTTTTTCAAAAACTAGCTATTTGGTGGGCATTCCATAATAAACTTAACATCTTTTGCTCTGGTATTGAATGAGATGTGATAGAAGTCATTTGGAGACCACTATGATTCCATATAGCACTCTATTATGTGCTTCCAAATGTTTTTTATTCTTTTTAGCAGTCCTATTCTGTTTTCCATTCATATTTGCTATTCCATCACTGGTTATTCCTTCCTACTCTTTTCATGTTTGATTTATTTTGATCAATGATGTGCATTTCCAATTCCGTAAAAGTTTAATTCAGTTTTATGTGTGGTAAAATGTAACATCAAATCCTTTGCAAGATGGAATTACCTTGCACAGCAAATTGAACATTGTATAATTGAAAATCTAGAGAGATGCCAGTGAGCCAAGGATCAAATGGCCTATTTGTAGCCAAGGCCATTTTCATGGCATCCTGGTCCTCTCTGTCACGTGGCTCCTTACAATTCTCTGTGGTTTTCTTCCAATGTAAGTAGTTCTTGTTAAGGATCCTTGTAGTGAACTTTGAAATTCTTTTCTCCTTCATTTCTATAAAAAAAACAGGTCTATTTTAATTTGGAAAACTCTGTTTAGGAATTACAATCAAGGAACTACCAGGGTGCCCAGCACTGTTGTAAAACACAGAACCTGTAAAGCTCCCCTGGGCTGCTGCCCATTCACTTTCCCCAGAAGGAGACTCCATCCTGAACCTGTGATTTTTATTCTTTTGTATTTCTTTAAAGATTTGTGCAATAAGTGTGTGTGTATATATATATGTGTATGTGTATATATATATGTGTGTGTGTGTGTGTGTGTGTGTGTTTGTGTATGCCCAAGCCAAGTATCAGTTAGTTTTGCTGGTTTTTAAGCTTCCTGTAAAGCAAATTCCTACTGCATTTATTTTCCCATGATGCACATTACATATAGGAGTTATCTGTGGTGTGGGAGACTGTCATTCACTCATTTTTACTGCTGAAGGTTTACATTTTATGGTTATACCACAATTTCACTACTTTCCTATTGATGTATATGTGGCTGATTCCACTTTTTGCCATATACATTAATGTGCCTGTCTCCTGTGCACATAGGTAAGAAAGCCCCCCAGAGTGGATGATTAGGGATGGGTTGGTTGGATGATACGTTGTATGGACTTTAATCATACTAGATAATGATAATATGATTTCCAAAGTGATTGTGGCTACTTAAACTTTTACAATAAATGTGTAATACTTGATGATGTGTTCTGAAAACACTGCAACGAAGGAATTGAGTTAAAAGTCACTGTCTTGGCAGTAGAATTACAGCAGGCATTTTCATTCAGACTCTGTTAATAACTTCCTGTTGTTTACTTGTTTCTTATATACCGTGGCATTATACTTTTGGCATATAGATTCAGAAAATGCTTACTTATAGCACAATCACACAGGGTTATTTTATATTAAGGAAAATTTCATAAGAAAAAGGAAAAAAATGGAGGAAGGGAGGGAAAGAAGGAGGAATGGAAGGAAAAGTGAAAGAAGAAAAGAAGGAAGGGGAAAGGGAAGGAAAGGGGAGTGAGAAGGAGGGAGGGTGAGAGGTTGAATGGAAATAGAGAAGAAAAAGAGGGAGGGAGGGACAGAAGGAAGGAGAAAGGGAAGGAACAAAGGAGAAAAGAAACTAAAATAAAGAAAAGAATAGGTGTTGAGAAACTAGAAATCCTATGTATGGCTAATATTATCAAAATGGGAGGAAATAAAACAGATGTAGTTAACCTCTATAGAATAATGGACATATAAGAGGGCTTCATGAGTTATCCGTTGCTGTGTAACCAACTACCCCCAAATTTAGTGACTTAAAGCCATGAACATTGACAAACTCAAAAGCATAATACAAATACCAGCAAAATGGAGCCAATGCAGGTAGAAGAAGTTGAATAAACAAAAGGATTTTACAAATTGGGATAAATTAGAGGACACTGGTGTGCAGATGAAAATGATTTTG
>NW_022163374.1:0-3120 GCF_008728515.1 Papio anubis | reverse complement strand
AACTATTCTTTGCCCATCCATCTGTCCCCTCTCATAGCCCCATTGCTAGGTGTTAGAATATAGTTCTGTACATATCTTCATATCTACAAAGAATTAAGATGTTGTATCAAAGATGTCCAGAAGTTATATATGGTGGAGGATTAGTTGGCTTAATCGTTGACACACAACACAAAATACCAAAAGCAACATAATATATAGGATGCAAAATAGAACTGTCACTAAGGTCAAATAATACAAAAAAAAAAATCACATCATTTAAATTTGATGCATTGCAAACAAAATAACTTCTTTAGAATTATTATGTACGCAACTTGCAAAGCTCAAAAAGTAATAGCACAGAGCCATAAATCTGACAAGGCACCTTAAAAATAGCCATCAAACATATACAAATATCAGATACAAACACGGTTAAACTCCAGAAGCAGTAACCACAGAAATAAATAGGGAAAAAATATGCATTCTTTCTAGACAGTCTCCTTTTCTGAAGTAAAGTCTTAAAAAAAAGTACAAAAAATATTTATCATATATTTTAAAACCTATCATCAAAGTCCAAATCTCTGTTAAAAAAAGAATGTTTTTCTTCAAGTCAATAAAGTTCAGATTCATACATTTTCTAAAGAAACAATGACAGTCTTCATGCTAAATATAGGAAGAGAAAAAGCTTTTAATTTTGTTTGTTAACTCGTTTATTCAACAAACATTTAGTGAGTGTTGTGTGAACCTGTTTTAGGTGCTGGGGATATAGAATAAAGACACAATCATTAGCTGCAGACAACTTAGCCAAATGGAGCTGGATCCACCACTGGCAACCTTAAAGTTACCTCCCATGGGCGGAGCTTGCAGTGAGCCGAGATCGCGCCACTGCACTCCAGCCTGGGTGACACAGCGCGAGACTCCGTCTCAAAAAAAAAATAAATAAATAAAATAAATAAAATAAATAAAGTTACCTCCCATGGTCCTTAAGATGAAACGCAACTTCAAACTCTGCCATGCTTAGCATCTTGTTGCAAAACAAATAATGGTCTACCTAGTTTGCTAATGGTAGCACTGTGGCTCTATTAATATTAACTATGTATTGATGAAGTTGACTTTCATAAAGGATTCTGTGAAAGTTCAGAGGCATAAAGTATTTAAGGACAAACTAGTACTGGTCCGCAACAAAAACAGCATCGGTATTCTGCTTTCACAGAAGCCAAGAAAACCAAGAAAAATTTCATTCAGAGTATATACAGAACTGCTTGACAGAGGTCATTCTATACGTGTGGTACATGTACAAATATGACATAAGACGTATGAATGATTGCAGTCGTTGTTAAATAACGAAGTATGCCAAATTAGTCATCAGGTTTCAAAGAATCATAGACTTCTTTCAAGAGGTCTCGCCACGTTTTAAGGAAACGTGCATTTTCTGTACATTTGAAGGCAAGCTCTTCCACTTGAGCTGATACTGCAGATGTGGCTTCGAGAAGTTTGGTTAATGAAAAGGCTGCATCTCCCATCTGCAGCTCCACTTCCTCCAGCGGGTCCACCGTTCGGCCGCTGCTCCTGCTCGGAACTGGCCAGCCCAAACTCACTGGGCCGCCCGGGTAAGATGCTGCAGAGGCGTCTGAAGAGGAGGGAGAAGAGAGAGGCGGCGGGGGCGGCAAAGAAACCTGCAACTCCTCAGCGTCTGCCATGGGGAACGGCTGGGACCGCGGAATCCGACCCTAGCAGCCGAACCGACACCAACCATCTTTTTAATGTATTTCTTTTTTCTAATACTGACACCTAAATCGACAAAAGAAGTCTGTTCCTAGAGAAAGGTAGTTGTTGTTCTTTTCCTCCTGTGTGAAGGTTTATTGGGGCATTTGTTAATGGGTCAGAGTACCTTGAGGCTCTCTCCATTGGGGATAACAAGAGTTAGGTCGACCTTGATGTCTCTGGCCAGCTCCTCAGGCACTCATCAGTTCTTTTCATCCCTTCCTCTCCTCCATGTCTCCCTTGCTGTGTACTTTCTTTGTCATTGAGCATTCCTGGAGCTCTGCTCTCATAGTAGGGTCATTCTCTCCCACCCCCCATCATCTATCCCTCCTTGATCTTGTTTTTATTTCTCTATTCACTAATATATTCTGATCTGCTCTCAGGATTGACTCTTCTTTTGCTTGGGAATATTAAAATATTAAAATTAAGGCAATGGGTAACATCAAAGTCTAATCATAACCAATTGGCTAATTGTGCTGATCACTGCCCATAAGTTATCTAAATAAAAGTCTTAAAACCATGCAAGAGAGATGTTACATGCCATTTTATGGCTGAAAAAATTAGATAAGAAAGGCCAGTGGATCTCCCAACACGAAGGCTGAGATCTGAGAACAGACAGACTGCCTGCTCAAGTGGGTCCCTGACCCTTGAGTAGCCTAACTGGGAGACATCCCCCACTAGGGGCAGACTGACACCTCACACCTCCCAGGGTGGAGTACACCCCTGAGAGGAAGCTTCCAAAGCAAGAATCAGGCAGGTACACTCACTGTTCAGCAATATTCTATCTTCTGCAGCCTCTGCTGCTGATACCCAGGCAAACAGGGTCAGGAGTGCACCTCAAGCAATCTCCAACAGACCTACAGCTGAGGGTCCTGACTGTTAGAAGGTAAACTAACAAACAGGAAGGACATCCACACCAAAACCCCATCAGTACGTCACCATCATCAAAGACCAGAGGCAGATAAAACCACAAAGATGGGGAAAAAGCAGGGCAGAAAAGCTGGAAATTCAAAAAATAAGAGCGCATCTCTCCCTGCAAAGGAACACAGCTCATCGCCAGCAATGGATCAAAGCTGGACGGAGAATGACTTTGACCAGATGAGAGAAGAAGGCTTCAGTCCATCAAATTTCTCAGAGCTAAAGGAGGAATTATGTACCCAGCACATAGAAACTAAAAATCTTGAAAAAAGAGTGGAAGAATTGATAACTAGAATAATTAATGCAGAGAAAGCCATAAACGAACTGACAGAGATGAAAACCATGACACGAGAAATAAGTGACAAATGCACAAGCTTCAGTAACCAACTTGATCAACTGGAAGAAAGAATATCAACGATTGAGGATCAAATGAATGAAATGAAGCGAGAAGAGAAACCAAAA
>NW_022163373.1:0-3123 GCF_008728515.1 Papio anubis | reverse complement strand
TGGGTGTCACTGGGCAAAAATCACCATGTGGGCTGGGCTGCATTCCTCACTAGAGAATTGTTTCCAAGCGCTTTTGGCCAAATATAGTTCCTTGTGGTTGCAGGACTGAGGTGTCTGTTCCCTTGCTGGTCATCTGTTGGGGGCTGCCCTCAGCTCCTGAGGCCTCTATCTGGTCTTTGCACGTGGTCCCATCAGCTCAGGACTAGCTAGGCCAGGGACCTGGTCAGGCTCTCCAGTTCCCCTGTGTGCATTTCTGTTCTTCCACTCAGAGAAAGTTCTATGCCCTACTTTAAAATTTTTTTTGAGATGGAGTCTCGCACTGTTACCCAGGCTGTAGTGCAGTGGCGTGATCTCAGCTCACTGCAACCTCTACCTCCCAGGTTCAAGTGATTCTCCTGCTTCAGCGTCCTGAGTAGCTGGGACTACAGGTGCCCGCCACGACGCCCGACTAATTTTTGTATTTTTAGTAGAGATGGGGTTTCACCATTTTAGCCAGGATGGTTTCCATCTCTTGATCTCGTGATCCGCCTGCCTTAGCCTCCCAAAGTGTGGAGATTACAGGCGTGAGCCACCATGCCTGGCCAGTTCTATGCTCTTAGAGGCTCATGGGATTAGACTGGACCTCCCTGGATAGCCCAGGATACTCCTCCTAAGGCCTGTGGCAAAGCCCTTTTGCTGCGTGACATAGTCACAGGTCTCGGGGGTTGGAATCTCCCACCACAGTTACTGATCCACTTACTACAGCAGCCTGGGAGGTGCTTTTCATTTCCTCTGGTTAACAGATACCAATTTTTTTTTTTTTTTTTTTGCAAATTGGCAGGAACATGAAGATCCTTTTTTTTTTTTTTTTTTTTTTTTGAGACCTAGTCTCATTCTCTTGCCCAGGCTGCAGTGCAGTGGTGCAATCTTGGCTCACCACAACTTCCACTTCCTGGGTTCAAGCAGTTCTCCTGCCTCAGCCTCCTGAGTAGCTGGGACTACAGGCACATGCCACCAAGCCTGGCTAATTTTTGTATTTTTACTACAGACGGGGTTTCAGTATGTTGACCAGGCTTGTCACAAACTCCTGACCTCATGATCCGCCTGCCTTGGCCTCCCAAAGTGCTGGAATTACAGGTGTGAGCCACCACACCCAGCAATGAAGATCCTTCTTAAATGAAAAAACCATTCCTCTGACTTGATGTGAGGCTGTTGGTGAGATTGATAGCAGTGGAGACAGGTCCACAAGAAACGGAGCTAAACTTTGTGTTTTGGAGTATTTTGATGGCCTGCCCTGATTATGTAAGTTTTGCTAAGAAGTCATTAGAGTCATTCTTCTACTGGAAGAAACACTCATATGGGGAATTTGGGACCTTGCCTTTTCAAGTTTAACACAAAGGACTCTTCATGGGCAAAAGTACACGATTCCAGGTCTATTTCTAGAATGGAAATAGCTGCATCAACCAAACAGCGATTCACATCCCTGAGTTTGAGAGAATCTGATTGTTTCAAGGCTGAAGCCAAAAGCACAATAAACAATGTTGGCACCTTTATTCATAGTTAGGAATTAGGTGCATCCCGTGGTCAAGAAAACAACTGATGGTGGTCACCAAGTAGTTTAAAACCACGCAGGACCTCATTTTATCATGTGGGTGTTTTTGATTTTTTAAATGAAGTTTCCATTTTCCTGTGCAATAAATAACAAGCTCTGACTTGAAATACATTTCCTTTAACAAACCAGAATTTAGGGCCAGGCGCGGGGGCTACGCCTGTAATCCCAGACTTTGGGAGGCCGAGGAGGGCAGATCACGAGGTCAGGAGATTGAGACCATCCTGGCTATGGTGAAACCCTGCCTCTACTAAAAACACAAAAAATTAGCCAGGCATGGTGGCGGGCACCTGTAATCCCAGCTACTCGGGAGGCTGAGGCAGGAGAATGTCGTGAACCTGGGAGGTGGAGTTTGCAGTGAGCTGAGATCACGTCACTGCACTCCAGCCTGGATGACAAAGCGAGACTCTGTCTCAAAAAAAAAAAAAAAAAAAGAAAAAGAAAAAGAAAAAGAAAAAAGAAACCAGAATCTATAATCCTAAGGTTTTTAACCTGGCTTTCAGAAATTTATGAAGTCCCCAAAATCCTGTGCAACAATTTTATGTATATGCATCCATGTGTGTTTATGGGGAGACGATTTATAGCTCTCCATACATTTTCAAAGTGGTTGGATTCCAAAAAATTTTAGAATACGCCACTTGGGCCTGGTGTGGTGACTCACACCTGTAATCCCAGCACTTAGGGAGGCTGAGGCAGTAGGATCCACTGAGATCAGCAGTTTAAGACCAGCAACATAGCGAGACCTCCACCTCTACCAAAAAAAAAAAAAAATGCTGGGCGTGGTGGTGCACACCTGTGGTTCTAGCTGCTCGGGAGGTTGATCACCTGATCCCAATAATTTGAGGCTGTAGTAAGTTAGAATTGTACCACAGCACTCCAGCCTGGGCAACAGAGCAAGACCCTCTCTCAAAAAAAACACCAAAAAAACCGTATCACTTAATATACTATTGTTGGTCAAGTATCAGATTTTGTTTAAAAATTAAATACTCTTTTTTTTGTTTGAGATGGAGTCTCGCTCTGTCACCCAGGCTGGAGTGCAGTGGCATGGTCTCAGATCACTGCAAGCTCTGCCTCCTGGGTTCACACCATTCTCCTGCCAGAACCTCCTGAGTAGCTGGGACTACAGGTGCCCGCCACCACGCCTGCATAATATTTTGTATTTTTAGTAGAGATGGGGTTTCACCGTGTTAGCCAGGATGGTCTCGATCTCCTGACCTCATGATACGCCCACCTTGGCTTCCCAAAGTGCTGGGATTACAGGTAAATATTCATTTTTAGCAAAGTTGTACAGGCATGCAGCTCTAAGAGTCAGAAATTAACAAGGCTTAGAACAAAACCCAGCAATCCCCTACCTTACCCTTCTCCACCCTGATCCCTGCTCCTTGGAGGTTACTGTGTTTATGTTTTAGCTGGTTCTTCTAGATTGTGTGGAAGACAGGGAGATGTCCTACTGTGGAAGACAAGGATTCAGGTTGCTTACCCTCCCCGTTCCTCTTGTTGCCCACGTTTTTCTCCCCCATCCTCTCAGTACAATT
>NW_022163372.1:0-3124 GCF_008728515.1 Papio anubis | reverse complement strand
GAAGATGGGATCCATAAGTTGGGTCCCCCAGCCCACAAGACAGGTGCGAGAAAGGGTGGCTGGAAGATTGTGAGTCATGACAGGGAACATTTTTCCTTAGGTTCCTTGGGTGTATAAAGCTCCCGACTATCTATCGTGGACAGATAAAGAGTGACCATGGTCCCCTCTCCACAAATGTGATTCTCTCCTTCACTATTACTGTGAAGGACTGAAGGTACACCAAGTCCTGATATATTACTTTTTTGTGTTGTTTGAGACAGGATCTCACTCTGTCGCCCAGGCTGCAGTGCAGTGATGCAAGTCCAGCTCACTGCAGCTTCGATCTCCCAGGCTCAAGGGATTCTCCCACTTCAGCTTCCATTCTAGCTGGGACTACAGGCACACGCCACCACACCCAGCTAATTTTTGTATTTTCGGTAGAGACGGCATCCACTATTTTCTCCAGGCTGGTCTGTATCTCCTGGCCTCAGTCAATCATCCTGCCTCAACCTCCCAAAGTGCTGGGATGACAAGCGTGAGCCACCTCGCCAGGCCTTCATTGCTTTAATGTACAATTATCAGAGTTTCATCTTAGAGGCAAAAGTGGCTACTGCCAGCCAATCTGAGTGTGGTGTTGGAGGGGAATCTGGCTGATTCAGACATTTCAAATGAACTTTTAAATTAACCTACCTGATGACTATCCTAAGGTCTTTTCCAGCTCTGTTTTTTGTTGTTGTTGTTGTTGTTTTTTTTTTTGATTCAGGGTTTGGAGATTTTCAGAGGCTTTGCTACAATGAGCATCTCCTGGGCGGGCGCGGTGACCCATGCTGTAATATCAGCACTTTGGGAGGCCGAGGCAGGCAGATCACTTGAGGTCAGGAGTTGGAGACCAGCCTGGCCAACTGGGTGAAACCCCCATCTCTACTAAAAATATAAAACTTACCCATAGTGGTGGCTGGCCTCTGTGAATTCCGGTTACTGCGGGGAGTGAGGTGGGAGAATCACTTGAACCTGGGAGACGGAGGGTGCAGTGAGCCGAGATCATACCACTGCACTCCAGCCTGGGCGACAGAGTAAGTCTCTGTCTCAAAAAACAAACAGCATCTCTTTCCTACAGTGATTTGAGCTTTGGTCTTGTCTCCTTGGGTTTCTCTATCAGTCTGATCCCATCTATTCTCTCTGTCTCAAAAAACAAACAGCATCTCTTGCCTACAGTGATTTGAGCTGTGGTCTTGTCTTCTTGGGTTTCTCTATCAGTCTGATCCCATCTACTCTATCTCCCAGGAAAGCCTCAGTATTTCTGGTGGACCACTGACCTGTTTTCCTATTTTCCTCCACTGTTAAGAATTGACCCTTGAAAACATTTCTTCCCAGTTCAATGGAATGTTGAGTGGGGCACGGGATCTATCCACCATCTTGCTCCAATCATCTGGTTTTAGATATTTTATGTATTTTTGTCACTACATAAGTGTAATTTTTTCAATTTGGTTTTCTAAATGGTTGTTATTGGTATGTAGAAAACCTATCTATTATTGTATATAGTATTTTGTTACCTGTCTGGGTGCAGCTTCCCCTCCATTTTGGCACAAGACTCAACCTGTTTTATTCTCCAAAAGAAATGTGACAGGCTGGGTGCAGTCTGCAATTACATGCCTGTAATTCCAGCACTTTGCTAGACTGAGGCGGGTGGATCACCTGAGGTCAGGAGTTTGAGACCAGCCTGGCCAAGATGGTGAACCCCCCTTCTCTTCTAAAAATACAAATAAAAAAATTAACCAGGCATTGCTGGTGCATGCCTGTAGTGTCAGATACCAGGGCAGCTGAGGGGGGAGGATCTCTTAAACTCAGGAGGCAGAGATTGCAGTGAGCCGAGATCAGGACACTATACCTCAGCCCGGGCGACAGAGACTCTATCTCTAAATAAAAAAGAAAAAGAAAAAAAAAAAAAGAAAATTCACTTCAGAGGCAATAGATATCCCACAGGCACGAACTCCCCTACACTTCTAGATTGCATCACCTGCCCTTTTGGCAGCTGTCTGGGAAGCCAGATCCCATACTTGGATGCGTAGTATTTCATACAATCCAAAAGTGGTAACAGAGGCCAGGCATGGTGGCTCACACCTGTAATCCCAGCACTTTGGTAGGCCGAGGCAGGCGTATCATGAGGTCAGGAGTTGGAGACCAGCCTGGCCATAATGGAGAAACCCCGTCTCTACTAAAAATACAGAAATTAGTTGGGCATGGTGGTGTGCGCCTGTAATCCCAGCTACTCGGGAGGCTGAGGCAGGAGAATCGCTTGAACCTGCAAGGTGGAGGTTGCAATGAGTTGAGATCACACCAGTGCATTCCAGCCTGGGCAACAGAGGAGATTCTGCCTGAAAAACAAACAAACAAAAAAAAGCAAAACAAACAATAAAAAGTCCAGATATGTAGGCAATTGGCCTGGCTGTACAGCAGCAGCCAAGGGTGAACACTAAATGCTCCCAGGCAAGTCCTAAGTTCACCAAGTAATTGGAGTACCCACCTGTGTTAATTAATTGCCTTTATCTGAAGGGAAAATAAAACTCATATCTCTATGACAAGCAGGTGCTTACAGCTTGGAGCAAGGCACCTAGGCTAAACTCCCCGGGTGACAGGGAGACAGGGACATCATCTTCCTTGATGTTCACATTTCAAAGAGATGGCTCCAAGGACCTGAAGATAGACATTCTTAGGGGCTGGGCATGGTGGCTCATGCCTATAATCCCAACACTTTGAGAGGCTGAGGCTGGAGGATCACTTGAGGCCTGGAGTTCAAGTTCAAGACATTCCTGGGTTCTAGGGTGGCCAGAGGCTTACAGATCAAAGAAAGAATTTACAAATACAAATTTTCTGAAGGAAATGCTCTAAGGAAAGTGAAATGGAGAAAGGTCTCTTCTTCCCTTTTGGCAAGAGGAAAAATTCAATTTCGTGTTTAGTTACCCTTACAATTTTCCCCTTTTGTTATTGTATGATAGTAACACTGCAATTTTCTAATTATCTCCACTGTGGTTTCTATCTTTCTCTGGGTAGTTTACAGCCACCTAGATATCCAACAAGTCCACAGTAAGATGCAAAGCAAAGCAATTATCAAGATTGTAATAGAATGATTTTTTTTTTTTTTTTC
>NW_022163371.1:0-3125 GCF_008728515.1 Papio anubis | reverse complement strand
AAGAGGGGAAAGCTGTATCTCTGTGAGATGATTTCACAGAACACAAAGAAGTTTCTCAGAAAGCTTCTTTCTCTGTGTTATCAGAGGATATTTCCTTTGGCCCTATAGTCTTCAAAGGGATCCGAAATATCTGTTCTCAGATTCCACAGAAAAAAGGCTAGCAAAGAGATCCACTAAATACAGATGTAACTCTGTGAGTGGAAGTCACACATCACAGAGCAGTTTCTCAGAAAGCTTCTTTCTTTTTTTTCTCTGAGGATATTTCCTTTTTCAACATAGCCCTCTATGGGCTTCCAAATATCGTTTTCCGAATTCCACAAGAAAAAGATTAGCGAGCGGATTCTTGAGGGGAATGCTGTAACACTGTGAGATGAATTCACACAACACAAAGCAGTTTTGCAGAAAGCTTCTTTCCAGGTTTCATCTGAGGATATTTCCTTTTTCACCATAGCCCTCTATGGGCTTCCAAATATCACTTTTCCAAATTCCACAAGAACTGTCTTAGTGAAAGTCTTCTTGAGGAGAAAGCTGTAACTCTGTGAGATGATTTCACAGAACACAAAGAAGTTTCTCAGAAAGCTTCTTTCGCTTTGTTATCAGAGGATATTTCCTTTGTCCCTGTAGTCTTCAAAGGGATCCGAAATATCTGTTCTCAGATTCCACAGAAATAAGGCTAGCAAAGAGATACACGAAATACACATGTAACTCTGTGAGTAGAAGTCACGCATCAAAAAGCAGTTTCTCAGAAAGCTTCTTTAGAGATTTCATCTGAGGATATTTCCTTTTTCACCGTAGCCATCTATGGGCTTCCAAATATCATTATGCAAATTCAACAATAACTGTCTTAGCGAAGTCTTCATGAGGGGAAAGCTGTAACTCTGTGAGACGATTTCACAGAACACAAAGAAGTTTCTCAGAAAGCTTCTTTCTCTTTGTTATCGGAGGATATTTCCCAGTGCCCAATATTCTTCAAAGGGATCCCAAATATCTGTTCTCAGAATCCACAGAAATAAGGCTAGCAAAGAGATCCACTAAATACAGTTGTAACTCTGTGAGTGGAAGTCACACATCACAAAGCAGTTTCTGAGAAAGCTTCTTTCCTTTTTTTCTCTGAGGACATTTCCTTTTTCACCTTAGCCCTCTATGGGCTTCCACGTTTCACTTTGCAAATTCCACAAGAACTGTCCCAACGAGCGGCTTCTTGAGGGGAAAGCTGAATCTCTGTGAGATGATTTCACAGAACAGAAGGTAGTTTCTCAGAAAGCTTCTTTCCCTTTGTTATCGGAGGATATTTCCTTTGGCCCTATAGTCTTCAAAGGGATCCGAAATATCTGTTCTCAGATTTCACAGAAATAAGGCTAGCATAGAGTTCCACGAAATACAGATGTAGCTTTGTGAGTGGAAGTAACACATCACAAAGCAGTTTCTCAGAAAGCTTCCTTCCAGTTTTTCTCTGAGGATATTTCGTCCTTCACCATAGCCCTCTATGGGCTTCCAAATATGACTTTGCGAATTCCACAAGAACAGGCTTAGCAAGCGGCTTCTTGAGGAGAAAGCTGTAACTCTGTGAGATGAATTCACAGAATACTAAGCAGGTTCTCAGAAAGCTTCTTTCCAGATTTCATCTGAGGATATTTCATTTTTCACCATAGCCCTCTATGGGCTTTCAAATATCACTTTGCAAATTCCACAAGAACTGTCTTAGCGAAAGGCTTCTTGAGGGGAAAGATATAACTCTGTGAGATGATTTCGCAGACCACAAGGAAATTTATCAGAAAGCTTCTTTCTCTTTGTTATCGGAGGATATTTCCTTTGGCCCTACAGTCTTCAAAGGGATCGGAAATATCTGTTCTCAGATTCCACAGAAACAAGGCTAGGAAAGAGATCCACGAAATATATATGTAACTCTGTGAGTGGAAGTCTCACATCACAAAGCAGTTTCTAAGAAGGCTTCTTTCCAGTTTTTCTCTGAGGATATTTCCTTTTTCACCGTAGCCCTCTGTGGGCTTCCAAATATCACTTTGCAAATTCCACAAGAACAGGCTTAGCGAGCAGCTTCTTGAGGGGAAAGCTGTAACTCTGTGTGATGAATTCACAGAACACTAAGCAGTTTCTCAGAAAACTTCTTTCCAGATTTCATCTGAGGATATTTAATTTTTCACCATACCCCTCTAAGGGCCTCCAAATATCACTTTGCAAATTATAAAAGAACTGTCTTAGCGAAAAGCTTTTTGAGAGTAAAGCTGTAACTCGGTGAGACGATTTCACAGAACACAAAGAGGTTTCTCAGAAAGCTTCTTTCTCTTTGTTATCGGAGACTATTGCCTCTTCCGTATAGTCTTCAAAGGGATTCGAAATATCTGTTCTCAGATTCCACAGAAATAAGGCTAGCAAACAGATACACGAAATACACATGTAACTCTGTGAGTGGAAGTCATGCATCAAAAAGCAGTTTATCGGAAAGATTCTTTCCAGTTTTTCTCAGAGGATATTTCCTTTTTCACCATAGCTCTCTATGGGCTTCCAAATAGCACTTTGCGAATCCCAGAAGAACAGGCTTAGCGAGCGGATTCTTGAGAAGAAAGTTGTAACTCTGTGAGATGAATTCACAGAACACTAAGCAGATTCACAGACAGCTTCTTTCCAGATTTCATCTGAGGATATTTCCTTTTTTACCATAGCCCTCTATGTGCTTCCAAATATCACTTTGCAAATTCCACAAGAACTGTCTTAGCGAAAGGCTTCTTGAGAGGAAAGCTGTAAAACTGGGTGATGATTTCACAGAACACAAAGAAGTTTCTCAGAAAGCTTCTTTCTCTTTGTTACCGGAGGATATTTCTTTGGCCCTACAGTCTTCAAAGAGATCCGAAATATCTGTTCTCAGATTCCACAGAAATAAGGCTAGCAAAGAGATCCACGAAATACAGATGTAACTCTGTGAGTGGAAGCACACATCACAAAGCAGTTTATCAGAAAGCTTCTTTCCAGATTTCATCTGAGGACAATTCCTTTTTCACTATAGCCCTCTATGGGCTTGAAATATCACTTTGCAAATTTCACAAAAACTGTGTTAGCAACAGGCTTCTTGAGGGGAAAGCTATAATTCTGTGAGATGATTTCACAGA
>NW_022163370.1:0-3126 GCF_008728515.1 Papio anubis | reverse complement strand
GGAGGCTGAGGCAGAAGAATCTCTTGAACCCGGGAGGAACAGGCTGCAGTGAGCCGAGATTGTGCCACTGCACGCCAGCCTGGTGACAGAGCAAGACACCATCTCAAAAAAACAAACAAACAAACAAAGAAAAACGAATTTAAAATGCCGCAGTCCTTGGTGGACTGAACAAAAGAATATTAATGCAGGAATAAAGACAAAGATGAGTATATTTGGAAGAAGGGGTTGGGGGATCCTTGCTTCTAGTGAACAAGGGCCCTGAGCTTCTATAGTGCTTCATATTTATTGAGTAAAGGAAGTGGGGAGAAAGGGGTGGTTGTCAGTCAGCTGCTTGACTTAGTGCAGGCTTGCATGACTGCGTTCTTTGAACAGTAGTCTCCAGATGTTCCAGTAGATAACCTCAAGGAGCACAGCACCAGGGAGTGATTGCTCTCAGTAAACCTCCTGGTGGCAGATGCAGAAATGAGTTTGCCCACCTTCTGCATTCATGATAAACAGTTTGCTGTTTGATCATATAGCCTTCAGTGGAATGCTGAGTTGGTCACGACCCTCAGGCCTTTGGCTTCCTACATTAAAACACCCATTTTACCAGATTAAAAATATTCAATAAAATTTCTAAAAAGCACTTAAAACTTGCCAGCACTTAGTAAGGAAGTGCTCAATAAATAGTTAACACTCTTACTTTCTCTGCTTGGCAGTTGTCCTAACCCCACACCAGCCCTCCCACATGGCCTAATCCTGGCTTGTGTCAGTCATGCATGACTCGACAGTCAATCTAGGACAGCTATTGCAAAATGCAAGACTTAAATTCCACCCCAGGTGAATCCTCTTCTGGACCACAGGCAGCCCTTGAAAAGGATGGGAGTAGAGCCTTCAATCATGGAGGCATTTGTTACTCAAGATAGGCAGATGTTACCACCTCCACACAAGAAAAATCCCATTGTCTATTACAGTTCCCATTTCAAGGAGATACTCCCACATATGCATGTATTTCCCTGAAAGATTTCCTGTTCTCTTTTTTTTTTTTTTTTTTTTTTTAGATGCAGTCACTCCTTCTGTTGCCCAGGCTGGAGTGCAGTGGCGTGATCTCGGCTCACTGCAACCTCTGCCTCCCAGGTTCAAGCAATTCTTCTGCCTCAGCCTCCTGAGTAGCTAGGATTACAGGCACGTGCCACCAGGCTCAACTAGCTATTGTATTTTTAGTAGAGACAGGGTTTCACCATGTTGGTCAGGCTGGACTGGAACTCCTGATCATGCCCAGCTAAGTTTTGTATTCTTAGTAAAGACAGGGTTTCACCATGTTGGCCAGGCTGGTCTCAAACTCCAGACGACACCCGGCTAATTTTGGTATTTTCAGTAGAGATGAGGTTTCACCATCGTGGCCAGCTGGTCTCAGACTCCTGACCTCAAGTGATGCACTCACTATGGCCTCCTAAAGTGCTGGGATTACAGGCATGAGTCACCATGCCCAGCCCAAGATTTCTCGTTCTTATCTCCAATAAGCCAGCTTGATGAGGAGTAGTGCTAGAGAGTCCCATACTTCTTGACTTCCTTCTATCCTTGTCTGTTCACAGGCCTCCTCCCTTGTGCTCTCCACAAAAGAAATAGTGCTGGAGGACAAATAGCATCCCTGCCCACACAAGGAAGGGCCATGTGATGTTCACCAAGCTCCCAAGCCACAATTCTCTTTTCCCAGAATCCTTTGCTCTTTGAAGTGTAGTCTTCCTCACCTTCCTGCAACCCTCCGCCCCTCAGTCAGCCTACCTCTGAAGAGAAGGGGAAGAGAGATCAAATGCCCCTTGCAGGCCTGTCCCTTTGAACCAAGCCCTGAGAAGCCCTGCAGCAGTCCTCCTGTGTACCCTCTCCGCAGCCCTACAGACAGATGGAGAGCCCTGGGAAGGGTTACCACAGTGCATTAGCACCAAAGAGTGCAAGAGTGTGAATAGCCTCTGTCAATAATTCATGAGGTCAGACTGAGGAGGACCAGTCAGAGTCAGTTTTCCCTGGACATGGGGAAAATTATACTTAAGCTCTCCTATCTCATCGGGATATGCTGAGTACCAAAGCAGAGTACTGCGGTTGTAACTTCTTGGCTGAGGAAAATACGATAAATCCAGTGCAGGCCTGTTCTATTACTTGCTCACCATACATCCTCTTTTGAATGTCAAAATCCTTTTTTTTTTTTTTTTTTTTTTTTTGGGAGACAGAGTCTCCATCTGTCACTCAGGCTGGAGTGCAGTGGCGTGACCTCAGCTCACTGCAAGCTCCGCTGCCCAGGTTCATGTCATTCTCCTGCCTCAGTCTCCCGAGTAGCTGGGACTACAGGCGCGTGCCACCATGCCTGGCTAATTTTTTGTATTTTTAGTAAAGACAGCATTTCACCGTGTTAGCCAGGATGGACTTGATCTCCTGACCTCGTGATCTGCCTACCTTGGCCCCCCAAAGTGCTGGGATTACAGGCGTGAACTACCACGCCCGGCTGAATGTCAAAATCCTTTTTCAGCTGCTCCGCTGACCTACAGATACACTAAATGAATCTTGAGCAAACTAAATGAATCTTGAGCAAACATGAATTCTATTAAAAAGTCATCCCTAGAACTGGATTTTACAAACCAGGACTTTTCCCCGGTAATTATAGGGAAATAAGGCTGCAAAACTGGTGATTTCACCAACAACACATCTCTAAACCTACCCATCTGCTTTCATCATCTTTTCTGAAAGAAAACACTAACACACACACAAAAAAAGGACCAAACGTATACTCCACAATAAAGGACTGTTAAATAAACTTAGCTTCATGAAACTCACTGTAATGTGTTTCCTTTTCTCATGTTGCCTTACACTAGTGTAAACATTGCCATGGACCAGCACTGCTTCTCAGTCTGGCCTTTGGAAGCCAGTGGGTTAAACCAATTCAGATGCTTGCATCTGGGTCCGTTGGGGCCTTTCTACAGTATACCATAAGCCATCCAGATTTATTCGTTCTCCCAGAAACCCAGGAGTGAGATAATTTGAGCCCACTTGGCAGAAGTGGAGGCTGAAGTCTTGGACACAGAATTTATAGCTGGCAAGGACTTTATTCATCATCTACTCCATACCCTCAGTAATTTACAGATGAAGAGTCTG